>NC_048895.1:1161923-1362716 GCF_011077185.1 Oxyura jamaicensis
CAGGTCGCCGGCCGCGATCATCGTCGCCCTCTCTTCACAGTGGTCCGCGCCCCGCCGCGCCGCCCGTGCCTGAGCGCGGCGCAGCTCCGCCGGCCGCGCGGGGCCCCGGGGCCTCAGCTGCGCGGCGGGCGTGCGCGCCCCGGAAATAATGAGGATATCGGGCCCCCATGTCGGACCACTGTGAAGAGAGGGCGACGATGATCGCGGCCGGCGACCTGCAGGAGTTCGCCCCCCGGGGCCGCGAGCACTGCCGGCGCCACCCCAGCGCCCTCACCCTCCAGCTGCGGCGGCTGCAGCCCGCCTCCGAGCTGTGCTCCTCCGACGGGGCGGCCGGCCTGGTGGGGTCCCTCCGCGAGGTCACCATCCACGAGCGGCAGCGGGTACGGCTCACATAAGCACCGCGCCCCCCGGTAACAGGCGTTGCTCCTTAGTTAGTTGCCCTTGATCACCTTCCGAGGGTACCCGCCGCACTGATGTTGTCCTTGTTGCTGCTAACAACAGGGATGATCCGCAGGAAGGCACCTGAAGTGCAAACCAAATCCCTCTTGTATCTATGTGCTTTCCAAAAATCTCTGCTTCCTCAGGAAATTGCCCAAATGACAGATCGCTGAATGAGCACTGAGCAACTGTCATCTGTTGTGATCGCTCGTTAGGCTGTCGCCCTGCAGTGTCTTCCTAAAAAAATGTTATATATATATATTTTATTTTATTTTATTTTATTTTATTTTTAGGAAAGTTGGCAGTTGAGGAAGGGTGCCAGCGATGTTGGGGAAGAAGTGGACTACGATGAAGAGTTGTATGTGGCCAGCAATATGGTCATCTGGAGCAAAGGAAGTAAAAACCAAGCATCTACCGTTTATAAAGCTTTCACTGTTGACAGCCCTGTTCTACAGGTATGAAAACGTGGAAAAATGGTGACTGAATGAACACGCATTAGCTAAATACGTGCTCTCCACCTTAAATAGTACCTCAGTGGTTTGAGGTGGAGTTGTTTTAGGAAATACAGATGAGATTCATCAGATTGTTCTTCAGACATAACTCCACTGTATTTGGTTTTAGGCCTTGTGGTGTGACTTCACTATACCCCAGGAAAAATCTGAGAAAGCTGATGGTAAGTTTTATGCTTATTGTAACGCCAAACAAATACCTTGAGCTCAGTTCTCAGCATGAGATGTTAGCCATAAGTAATTGCTGTATCAAGACTGCTACCCTGCCCCTTGAGTTTACGTTTTGTGTATAGTGAATGTCTAAGAAAAGATAAAATTTTACTGTTTTTTGTTTGTTCTGCAGTTTCGGGCAGTGATGAAATAGTAGAGAAATGCATCTGCATATTGCAGAACTCATGTATAAACGTGCATAGCATAGAGGGAAAGGATTACATTGCTGCTTTACCCTTTCAGGTAAGTGCTTAACCTTTTTTATCCGTAAATGGGCTTGTCATCCGGTTGCACGCCGTACCGTGGTGGGGAGGCATGTGTAAAGCACTGCTGTTGGTGGCTGCCTGAATTCTTCATTCTGGTGGGTGAACGTGCCAAAGCTGATGAGTGTGGCGGTGTCATTAGGGCATTGGAACACTTTTAGAAGTGCAGTGATGTAGCCAGTTGTAAGAAGCAGGATAGTACGGGAACGCCAGCCCCGTACTACAGCCTCGTAGTTGGAGAACCTGCGCCGACTGACGTTACCCTTGTTTCAAGAAAGGCCTAAGCATCTTATTTTGCTGTATTAAGGTATTCAAACATGAAACATAATTGATGCAGTAAATACTTGATATCTTTGTCATGAGTCAATCTGTAATTCTTTATAGGTTGCAAATGTCTGGCCAACAAAATTTGGTTTGTTATTTGAGCGTAGTAGTTCTTCGCACGAAGTACCTCCAAGTCCACCCAGGTATGTAATGAGTGGATTTTGATTGGATTGCTATAGACCGTTTGTTAATTAAATACGGGGATATAAGAGTTGAAGAGCAATAATGAAAGGATCTGTGTGTTCATCACAGGGACACGTGAAACAGGAACTCACAGGAAGTGAGTATGCCGAGTCATAACCTCCCCTGATACTGTGTTGTCTTTACTTGGGAGAGGGGATCCTGAGAACAGGAGTCGGGAAGCAAGTAGAGTATTACTAACCTAATTTTATTAAGGTTTGTCCTAGGATTTTTTTTTTCAGTCTGTGATAGCAGACGGGGAGATTCACTGGGAGAATTGTCACTGAGATTTTTTCTCTCTGCTGCAACATGCTTTGAATGTATGGAGCATCCAGCCCTGCATTTGTAGACCATGTGCTTGGTAGCTTGACATATAGCTGAAGAGAAGAGTAAGGAGTTGGTTGGCTTGAATATATCTGCAGCTTGTATATATTTACAGCTTGAATATACCTACTCGCTCCCTCTTGGTCTTTATGTATACATTCCAGGTACTTGTGATTGTCTAGTTCTTGTTAAAATTGGGACTAGAAATAGAGGTCTGGAAAATATTAAAGAGAGAAGAATCTGGAAAAGAAAATGTTTCCATGAGCTAACTGCAGTGGGTGGTCTGTTTTGGTTTTGGTACAGGCTTAAATGTTAGCTCAGATAAATAGCCGTTTAGTGTGCTACTGTGGTGTGCTCTCACCACCCTTCCAGTGGGGACAGTGAAATGTCTTTATCCACTTATGAATGGAGTTAGGCAGTGAGTTAGGGGATTTGTTCCATTGAATCTGAACCCTTGATAATGTCTTAGGTCTTCCAGCCTGCTATTGCATGTTTTGTGTCTAGTGGCTGGCCTTGGCCAGCCATCTGCACTGGACCCCTTTGGGATTACTGGATTACTACAGAATGAAGCAGTAAGAAGCCTACCTGTCGCATGCTTTTCTGCTCTCTGGTACTTTGCAAAAATCACAGTTGATCCTATGTAATCTGGCCTTCCATGAAAATTCTTACTGCCACCACAGATGGTTGGCACTATTGCTGCTCTGTGGTGGATACAGATTACCTGATGGCTGTCTGCTGGTCTGGAACCTGGGTGGGGAGCTGAGGAACTCAGACTCAGCTGAAGAGTTTGGGTTAAGAGTTTTATCCTCCTAACTCCCCTGGTACCAGCTCTGTTCAGTCAAGCCAGCTAAAGTTTGTTGCGTGGCCGCCAGGTGGGGTCATTTCAAGTGCTCTGAGAAAATGTAAAACAAAACCTAGACATCGTTTTTGGTAGACCGGCCTTTGTCTGACTCTGCTCAGTTAACCAGAAAAGCTTACATTAATGGGATATACGTCTCTGCTGTTAGCTTTCAGGCTCAGATTTGTTAAGGTCTGAGGAGTTGTTTTGGGATTGCAGCACGTGCACTGGTTGCATGAGAGACCAATTATGCTTGTTAGCATTTGTTTTTTGAGCATGCTTTGTTTCATTTCTTTCTAGAGAACCTTTGCCCACTATGTTCAGCATGCTGCATCCATTAGATGAGATAACACCTCTTGTCTGTAAGTCTGGAGGTAAGTTTATATCTTGACATCAAATGCTTAATGTATCACGCAAGCATTTTCTGTGTTACAAAATTGGCAAATAATCACTCATTCAAGAATTCAGGATTGGGTTGTTTTAGCTGCTTCATGAACAGGGAAACTGTTCAAGAAAGAAGCCCAGACTGCAGGGAAAAAAGAAAAAAAAAAAAAAGTATGGAAAATGCTAACTTTGTAAATGATAACGCTGCTGTGGAAATAATGTTTACATCTTAACTGAAATTAACTACTTCTTTAGCAGGTGTGTTTGGCTCTGCTAGAGTGCAGTATGTTGCTGATTACACCATGAGGATTGTGTTTCTCTGTGCTGAACCTTCCATTGTGATGACCTATGATACCGTACAGAGTTTACATACTGTTTGGGCTCTTCGCAGAGTAAAGCCAGAGGTACAATTTTATTATTGGCTAAATACCGTTACAAAATCTGTGTGTGTGTGTTTACATGCCATTATGGCCAGGTCAGTTAGAAATGGCTGGTTATTTATTTATGCCAAAAAATAGGGTGATATTAAAAAATATATATATCTTTCATGTTTTTGACTGTACCACAGTCATGGGGATCACACGATAGTGATGGCAATGTACTATGCTGTGCTTATCATGATGTTCCTTCCGTTGTACCAGAAACTTTGGACTGTGCTCAAACTGTTGTTCTCCATAAGAAAAGTGACAGCTTACTTCCTGAAAACCACAGGAGTAGTTATGGTGACTGGAAAGGAGAGAGCATGGTTGGAAGGAATAATTTTTAGGCTAAGTACCTACATAGGCATATGTTTTTAACATCTAACTGATTAAATAAGCTATTTGAGTGTCATCCTGGCTGTTACTGCCCATGTGTGATTTGAACATAGAGAGCTCTTTTCTCTCCCAGGAGCAGAACACGGTGCTGAAGTTCTCGGAGCAGATGGGCACACCGCAGCATGTGGCCACTAGCAGCTCTTTGACTGCTCATCTCAGGAGCCTTTCAAAAGGAGACTCGCCTGTGGCCTCACCTTTCCAAAACTACTCATCCATCCACAGCCAAAGCAGATCAGTGTCATCGCCCAGCATGCAGTCCCGCTCGCCGTCCATCTCCAACATGGCTGCTTTGAGGTGGGTGCTGAACATAACGTGTAGACAGATGATACCAAAGGAATATGAGCGACAGAACAGGCAGCACATCTGGTACTGTTGTCTTTCTTTCTCTGCCCTTACATGTCTGTCTGCCTAAGGTGTACGTGCCTTCTATGTTACACCATCTGAAAGCCCTCTTGGAATGCTCTTGTGACGTTTATGTGTTATTACCTCTGTAGCACAAGAGGGTAATTGGTGTGCAGGAGACAAAGAGACTTTTCTGTCATCACACAGCAAGTCTGTGGTGGAGTTGGAAACTGTCTCCAGGTCTTTTGAGTCCCAGGAGCATTTTCAGTTTCTAAAGAAAGCCATATTTAGAGGGAACAGGTTGAGACGTGTTTTTACAGACTGGACCACACACGGTAAAATGTTGGTTTTCTTACTTTTGAAATTTCATCTATTGGATTTTGACAGAGATGACTGGAAGTAAATGGAGAAATGTTTTCCTATGACAATGTATTGCTAAAGGAAGCTAATACTGTGCTGTCTGCTGTTTCAGGAGGATTTTGTTTTTAAAGTCTCAGTGCATGAGCTCCCTGGCTTAACAGGGATTCTCTATCTGTTTTTGTAAATTCACTTTTCAGTAGTGTTTTATGTCTTTGCTTGCAGCCGCTCTCATTCCCCTGCCCTGGGAGTACATTCGTTCTCAGGAGTTCAGAGGTTCAACTTTTCCAGCAATACTCAGTCACCGAGGAGGCACAGTATTACCCATTCTCCAAACAGCACTTCCAGTGATTCCTTTCTTATAACAGAGACTGAACCAATCATTCCTGAGCTATGTATAGATCATCTGTGGACAGAAACCATCACAAACATGAGGTTAAGTGCTTTTGTTGGAATGTGAGATTTCCAGTGGGGGCTGGGGAAAGGAAGTAAAATGACAGCTTATTTTCCATGTGTGCTTTTTGCAAATAGTACCGCATTAAATTAGGTGCATGGACCTGCACTTCCTAATTCTTCAGAACAGTGATGCTCGCTCAGTGCCTAGATCTCTTGAAAAGGGAGTTGGGCACTTGGAATGGTTTTATTTGTTGTGTTACAAGTAGTTCTCTGAACTGGGTAGTGCTTTCATGACATCTCTCAGGCAAAGCAGGTTCAAGTCTGACCATTGATTTGGGTGTCTGGTTTTGTTTGTTTTTGTTGTTCTGTAAAACTCTTTTTAGGGGGAATATCTCTTGCCCTGTTACTATCAAAAGGGTCAAAACAACATAAAACCTAAGATTGAATGGGAGAACAAAGCCAAATAGCATGTGCCTGTATGCCAAAAAGTAAGGAACATGAAGACTGGAGTGCTAGAAAATTAATTTCTAGTGGAAGGACTGAAAGTGAGACTAGCACATTCTTAGCAACTTAATGCACTGCTAATTGAAGTCCAATGAGTCCCTACAGTTTGTGGCCATTGTGTTTTCTTTAATGGGAATTTTTATAGTAAACCTAACACTATGCTGATCATTGTGTCTCATTTACAGAGAGAAGAATTCCCAAGCATCAAAAGTGTTTATTACCACTGACCTTTGTGGGCAGAAGTTCTTGTGCTTTTTAGTGGAATCCCAGCTCCAGCTGCGGTGAGCATTCCTATCTTGGGGACAGGTGAAAAAAGGGGAACACTCTAAAAATTACTAGCCAGATATGGGTTTTAATGTACTTACTCCTTCAGCTAGTGGAATCTGTTATGACAACACGAAGTATATCACCGTCTCTCATATGACTTGTTTTTAACCGGATTGGCATAGATTGTTTGGGCTTTTTAAAGGAAACTGAAATTGCAAGAGTATGTTTGCTGTACTTTGAGTGGTATTCTTATTTATCCTCAACTTTACGCAGTAGAATTACATTGGGGATTTCAATTAGAGTAGGAGAGTAAAAGTAAGATGATAGCAGGGCAAAACAAGCAAAGGAAGGAGGAAGTAACCAAGTATACCGCAGTATAGCTAACTGTACCATGTAACACAACTTTAATTTTTGTCTTCTTTCTGTAACAGCAGATAGGACAGTCGTTTTACGTTTCCTGTTGTTTTCTCAAATCTCTAGGTGTGTAAAGTTTCAAGAGAGCAATGATAAGTCACAGCTGATCTTTGGCTCTGTTACCAATATTCAAGCAAAGGATGCAGCTCCAGTGGAGGTATGTATCTTTGTATAAACTGTTAGCTGTGCAGTATCCTGCTTTGTCACTTGTGTCATCCAGTTGTCATATTTTATTTAAATACAAGAAGCTGAATGTGGCGTTTGATTCTTGCAGGGTATTGATACACTGCTGGTTCTGGAAGGCAGTGGCAATCTAGTGCTTTATTCTGGAGTGGTTCGGGTAAGTAACAGTTTTTTCTGTTCCCAAACAGATGTTTGAATCTTTGGTTACAAACTAGGCTGCGCAGAGGGATCTTGGGTGCATTATACCCTACACGATACCATTTTAAGCTAGTGCAGGCTGCCTCTGATTTGAGACTTGATTGAAAAGGTGCCTGTGCTCATGTACCAAGTATAGTTTCTGTGCAGTGCTGGGAAGATGGTTCTGAAGAATGACTGGCTCCTTGTGGTACAACTAAATAATCTCTTGAGCTTTTTTTTACAATAATAAAATGCTAAAGTAATGCAATTCTTTCAAACAAAGAGAATGTCAAGAATATGGAAAACAAGATTTTTTTCCTAAACTAAAACTTCTGAAATTCCTATGTAGATTGCTGGACAGTTTTAGTTGTCAAATCATTTTGCTTTACAGAGGGTTGTTATTAGGATGGATGCAATTCATTCAAAATAATTAAAACATTTTTTTAATTGTATAGACATGCACTATGCTCTTTCAATATATGCAGAGGATTTGGACACAGAGGTCTGCACATAAAGATGTGTGTCTGTGTGTGTGTAGTAAGTATACTGAGGAAAAACACTTTGAAAGTATAGCTTTCCTAATTAAACTGTTTAAAATGTTTGGTAGAAATAGACCTGTAAGCAGTAGTGTACAATATTGACCATATATGGTAGTTTTTTTCAGTGTATCATGATCTGAAGAAAGGCTTAAAATTAAAAAGTAGTTTTCAGAGGCTTTAGTTCAAATACACATCCCGTTTTCTTAAAACCTTTCCTTTAAGATGTTAAAATCTGAAAACATCCATATACCTAAGAAAGCTCGTGGAAGCACAGGCGTGAAATCCAACTGTTTATTTTCCTATATATTGTTCATAAAAGGTGGGGAAGGTTTTTATTCCTGGACTTCCTGCTCCATCCCTGACAATGTCCAACCAAATGCCCCGGCCAAGCACTCCATTGGATAGTGTCAGCACTCCATCCAAGCCTTTGAATAAACATCTGGGGCCCCTAGAAGAGGTAAGAAGAAACAAAATCCTGCCTTGAAAAGGTTTTAGTTGTAACAGCTTTGGCATAATTTATCAAGTAACTGGATACTTTTTTTTTCTTTTTTTTTGCTAGAATGTATTCTGTGAATATAAATCACATATGTATTCCATTACTTTTACCCAGACAGATTTATAGAAATTGTACTGGGAATGGTATTTTATGCTGATATCTTCTATTTGGGAGTGGTCTTTATTCAACAATGAGTAGTTCTACATAAAAGCTTCCTCGTGAACATTTTAGCATGTAAAAACAAACTTTACAATCTCAGACATATATGTGTTTCTAAATTACAAGGTATCTGAAAGTAGACACATCAGGTCTCTTTCAGAGGGGCTTCCCGTCCCTTCTCATTGCTTAATAGTGCAGAATTGAGGCTTGGGCATGGCTGGAGGGAACACAAATATTTTGCCAGAAAAGGTCTGTGTTACTTTGAACCTTGTGTAGCTGTCATGAAAGACTCATTATGGCTCTACTTCTCTTATTTCTCTGTGATTCATCAAGACCACTCTCTTTCCACCCTACTTTTTAATGCACAGCTTCCTTCTCCACAGACTCCATCCATAGTTTCTTCATTTACCACATTTCCCATTCCTCTGCCTGGTTTAATTTGGATGCATTGATACTTTAAGATAAATGAATGTAATGTACAGTGATGGCTGAGGGCAGAGCTGGGTATGTGACACAAATCTTGTAAGCCATATTCAACATACGGGACTAGCTGACAGAGTAAACTGAAGTTGTGCATTTTTCCTTCAAATGATTGATTGATTTTAACTTTTGAGGTATCTTTTGTAGCTAAATTGTTTATTTTTCTTCTGTAAAGCCACTGAATGCACAGTGATCTATTTTGTGCTGCCCTGTTTGTTTATTTATTTAAGATTTTTGTAAAATTTCTGATGCAAAAAATGGAAAGACGCTCACAGTTGTTGTCAAAATACATATTATTACTTCAAAAGTGGTCATTTTAGGTGTCCTTTGCTTGGTTCCTCTTGTTTTAACAATTCTATGCAATCATTTTTACCACTTTTCAGAGTGTGCTTTTGTCACCAGTCCCAGAGCTAAGGGATTCTTCCAAACTTCATGACTCGACTTACATTGAGGACTGCACGTTTCAGCAGCTTGGAACTTTCATTCATTCTCTAAGAGACCCTGTCCACAACAGAGTAACTTTAGTAGGTATTCTGTAATTTGAGTCAACACTTAGCAAAGCAAAATGAGGGGTAAGCTTACTTCTACTGTATAGTAAGACATTGCTAGCAGCTCCTGACCAACAGCAAGGTTATATATTTCTCTATAGAATACCCTAGAAGGCACAGAAGTTTATCAGTTCCTTCAAGTGAGTCAGGTCAAGATTCATTTCAAGTGTCTCATGTAGCTATCATATGAGGTCACAAATCTTAAGTGTAGCAAATACCCAAGAATTAGGAATATGCTTAATACATAAATGAGTTCTGAGCTGATGAAAAGGGACCCTAGCTTTATTTAAAAATACATTTTGTAATTCAACTCTTACATTTTTTTTATTTTTTTTTTCAGGAACTTAGCAATAATACAATGGTTCGGATTACAATTCCTGAAATTGCTACTTCGGAACTAGGTACAAGTCAGAATCTGTCACATGAAGTATGTTGCATAATTTTTGAGGGTTCATTTTTGAAGTGGTTTATGCATAGCTTAGACTACAGTGATTCAGTACCATGTATTCCAATCACCGTTAGCTTATCTTGTAGAGCTGCTGCCATTTATTTAGGTATGTTCTGCTACTTTTAGTGCTTCACCTGCCGCACTTTTAGAACTTCCTGTGTTCTTTAGGTTGCTTTATTCTCTACTGTTCATGTTCTTGCTTGAGGTTGAGATGTCAGTTCAGACACAAGTTGGTTTCATTAATAAGCAAAATGACATTTCACCCCCCACACTTTGTGTGGTGAATTAGAGAGGCTGTGTTTAACCTGAACTGAAGGAACAGAAGGCTGTGTGGTGTGGCTTTTATTGAAACAGTTTCCGGAAAGTTAAAAGTAGGTCCAAGAACTGTAGAGATTTTTAGCACTGATTGGATAAGTAGTATCAGGAAGTACGATGGAAAACTGGCCTAACTTTGCTTTTTTTCCGTCCCAACAGTGAAAAGATGTCTGCAAGGGGTCAAAGCTATCCTGCCCAAGGAAGTAGCTGTACAGATGCTTGTCAAGTGGTACAATGCTTATAATGCTCCAGGAGGACCAAATTATCATTCAGAATGGAATTTATTTGTAACTTGTCTCATGAATATGATGGGTTATAACACAGAGAGACTGGCCTGGACACGTAATGTAAGCAAGCGTATATGTTTGTTTTCCTAGCTTAGGTTACTACTACTGATAATTCTTCAAGGTTTGAAATGGTTAGAGAGACACTGAAGTAAAAAGTAGACTGCATCTTGTTTTAAACAATGATTTGGTTCTATATTTCTAAATTTTAGGTATACATTTTAGTCTGTGTTTATCATGATATATATATGCTTGTAAGATTCTTACCACTAACTGGTCAGGTGAAAATAAATTACGAAGATTTTACTCCATTTCATAACTAACACTGATGCACTAAACATTTGTTTCAGGTAATCCATATTAAGTCTATTTTGTTTAGAAGCACGGATCACAATGCTGATTCCTGTTTCCTAAAGAAGATTCTCCCTGCAATTTCCCAGCAGTGTGCAGCATTTAAAGTTCTATTTTTCTAGCTGTTTCACTGAATTTAGTTGGATTTTTCTGTGAGTTTCCTGCTAGCATGTACATTTGCAGCACTTACAGGGGGAAAAAAAAGCAGGGATAAGTGTATTGCTGAAATTAAAGCAATTACAGTCTACCCACATTGCTAGCATTGGCTCATCCCTACCTTTTCCTCTGTCCTAGTAAATACCACGTGTTAGGCAATCAAACTGTGAAGTTCATGCACCATACACTAGACTAACTAGCTGTGTAAAAAATCTAATTGCAGTATGTGTTTTATGTGAAAACAAAGTATCAATACAATTGGTGATTTACCTATGCAACCTTGGACATTTTAATATTGAGCTACTTTTGGTCTTCTCATTTCTTACAGCTTGACTTTGAAGGATCACTTTCACCAGTTATTGCTCCAAAGAAGGCTAGGCCATCAGAAACAGGGTCAGATGAAGTAAGTAATGGTTCTCTTCTACAAATAAAAGCTGCAGGGATGAGGTGGTTGAGGTTTTTTATTTTTATTTTTTAAGGCAAAGCAGAGGAACTCCTGAGTCGTGCATTTCATCTGAGCTCACCCAAGATTACAAGCCTTTGGGGGAAGAAAAGTTGTTTTGCCCTGTGCTGTGGCTGTATCATGTGACCTTGCTTGTCAGGGTCCCAGTTTCAGAGAAGTTGGACTCAGGAATGAATTTAATATGAATTACAAAGCAACCCCAGGCAGTCTCCTGACAATGTCAAATGTCTCCTAGATTCTTTATCCCTTTAAAATAAAGTTGGCTTACTCTTCTGTCCGCTCAGCACCTCTAGCAAGTTAGGGGCATCAAATTACATACTTCACTGAATGCACTGATTCTCACTGAATTCAGTAGAATGTTCAAGATTGATTCACTGAGTTTTGCCTAGGCAGGGACAGGAGGTTTTCTTACACAGGCAGTGGATGAGACTTACTAGCATTCCGCTATAAGAGGCTTATAAGCTGCGGTGATTCAATCATGCCATTAGCTTTTTGTGGGTTGACAGCTCAGTGAGCCCATGGGGTTCACTGAACCCTAGGCTCAGTGAAGACCTGGGATTCAGGCTACAATCTGCCTGAAACAAAAGGTAAGATCTAATGCCTGATGTGCTATGACAGGGGAGGTGCAAAGAAGACTGGGAGCACTGGCTGAATGGCATACTCAGTGAGATGTGTCGTGAACAGAATTATTGGTGCAAAGAAGGCACTTTAAATCAGCTTTCTGTTGTTATGTTCTCTTGCATATAAGGCTTTGTTTCTTTTATGTACTAGATGCGCCAAAAAAAACCAAGGATGTAACTTAGCACTTGAATCTCGGTGTTGCATAGCTTGCAGGGTTTGTGTGGCACATTTACCATAGAACAGTTACATTTGTATTGGTTTAGGGGAAAACCTTCTGCAACGGTACTTTGGAGTTCTCTTGCTGGAATTTTTTGTTCACTGTGGAACCTCTGCCTCTTTCTCCTGTTTCTTTGATCTAGGACTGGGAATACCTCTTGAGCTCTGATTACCATAGGAATTTTGAGTCTCATCCTATTGCCAAAGCCCTGAGATTGGACCCTCTGGAAGTTTCAGCTCCAAAGGATGACTTTTTACAGAGCCTTAGCCTGGATTCCTCAACCCTTCTTTTTACCCATATTCCTGCTATTTTCTTTGTTCTTCACCTGATCTATGAGGAGCTCAAACTGAATAGTCTAATGGGAGAAGGAATTCGTTCACTTGTTGTTCTTCTGGTTCAGCTGGCCAGGTATGCCAAACTGACAAATCAAAAATATTGTATATTGTTCATTGTCTCTTGATGATTGCTGTGTATGTTTTATTTTTTTTTTAAGAGGAATTGAATGGACTTTTCATATTTTTGAAGAAAATGAATAAATCATGGTTAAAGATGTTTCCAGTAGCAAATCTCTTGTATATTTCTTGCTACTTGGCATCATCAGCATGATTCACAAATCTTAGTTCTTGGTAGATGGGTTTTATCCCTGTGGTACAAGAAAGGGAGAGTGAGGAAGTATGCTCAACAGATTTTGTAGGTCAGGGTTTTTTTGTTTGTTTTTTTTTTGTTGTTCCCTGTAATGTGGTTCACATCTCTTTCATTTCAGGGACTTAAAACTTGATGCTTATATAGATTATTACTACAGAGACTATCCAGCCCTTGTAAAAAGCTCCAGACAGACTTGCATAATTGATCAAGGTAAGTTTGAAATTAGAACAATGTGGTCATGAGCTGGTGCATTCAGTCTGGTGCCTCTGTGAGATGCTTCACAGAACAAGGACCTGGGAGGGAATGATGTTTTTAATCTAGCAAACTCCTAGCTCAAGCTTGCTGAGAAATGCTACCAGAGAGCTGTAGAAAAGCCCAGTAGTGAGATGTGCCTCTGCTGTAAAAAGTTTCTGTAGGCTGGCAGACTCTCCGTTTATAGTTCATAAAAACTTAATCAGAGCTTTTTAGCACAGTCTGAAAAGCTAAAATAAGGATATATATTGTTTTTGCATTTGTTTAGTGTACTACCAGCTGAAGTTGTCATGTAAGACAAACTACTTTTTTTCCTAACGTAAATATAATCTCATAATATTGCTCAGGCTTTGCTGCTCATATTTGTGGACAGGGAAGGCAAAGAGGTTACAGCTAAGTTGTTCTCTCATTTAAGCAATTTAATGTTGTTGAATTACAAGACTGTTCCCTTGAGGTTTTTGAAAGCTACATTCCTTTTCACTGTGGGCTGAGATTTTTTTTCTTGAAAGACAGAAAGGTGTCTCGTGCTTTCTTTATTGTCTAGCTATAAACTTCCATCTAACAGGAGGCAGATATGATCTATAGTGTTGTGGTGAAATGCTGTGTTTCTCTAGTTGTACAAAAGAAGTACTGTAGGGCTTGCTTTGGGAATAGTCGAGAATTCTGTGCATTTGCCACGAACTCAGTGTCATTACTGTTCATATGATTAAGTCCAAACAGGTTTCATGCACCATCCCTCATTTTTTTCTGCTGAGCCTCCAAGTATCTTTCAGTGGCTGAGTTCCTGCCTGAAGGGAGAAGGAGTGCAGCCTTATCCTTACTTACCAGGAATCTGTGAAAGAAGCAAACTGGTAGTAGTGGTATGTACTTTGGCAAAGAGGATGTGTTTTCTTCTGTCAGCATAGCAGCACCGTGCCCACAGTTTGCCCCTGCTGCTTAATTTTATGTGAGTGAAGTGCCCTTAATGGGAAGTCAAATAACGAAGGGTTTAATCATACCACGTGAAGCAATGGAAGCCTACTGGAGCAGTATTGAGCCTGTGATAAATAACTCTGCTGAGGAGCGTAACTGTAGCTGTATTGTTTGGACACTTGAGCATCTCTGAGGGTTGCTGCACTGTACTACGTAGACCTCATCTGTCTGCACAAGATTCTATTATTATCCATGCAATCTAACAGTGTCAGCCTCTCTCTAGGGGGATTAACAAGCTTTTAGTGGAGAGAATTCCCTGGAAGTCCCATCTTCTCTTTTGTCACTTTAATATTATTGAAGGGTGTGGATGGGTTTTAGCAAGTGGGAGGAGGTGTTTGAGACTGGGAAGAAGAGTTCATGAGTGCAGGGTGCGTGGCCTGTGCTTCACTGCTTATGGTTTTTTGTGGTTTGCAGTAGTGGCATGTGCAAAGTAATAATGTAACTCAGTTAACTGCATTTTGTGAGTGAGAATTTCCCAGCTTTTCTCTTGGGCATGTATCAACATAAATATTTAGCTGCATGAGTAGTAATTAGTGCTGATGTTATCTTCTAGACAGCCTTGATGGCTTATTCACTAAGTGTTTATGGAGAAAACCTGTCAATGCAGGATTTGGAGCAAAGATGTTGAGCCTGAGGTGGCTGAAGAGAAACAGAGTGGTGAGGCTGTGATCCAAGTGTCCAGGATTAGTTGCAGTCTCCAATTTGAGCTTCCAGGATTCAGCCTGTCCTCTGCTTCAAAGTGTGCAGTGTGGAAGCAGCAACACTAAGATTGTTTAAAGTGCTGATGCTTTCACTTAAAATTTGTCCTTGCCCTCGAACTCAGGGGAACAATAGAGTCTTTTCCTCAGACTAGCGCCCGTGTCTGTCCAACTCTTTCTTTCTACTTTTGCCTGACTTGCCTATGCAGAGGTCAGAGCTGGCATGTCGGTAATGCAGCTTGTCAGAAGATCTTTGAGGAAATCATAAAGGATTTTTACTTGGATGTGATTTTGCCTTTGGCAAGCCAGCTTGTCTGGCTCTATCAAAAAGTAAACAGGGTGACGGATCACTCTGATTTTGCTGATTAAATAGATGAAGTGCACCCTGCTTTGAAAGGGGAGCAACTTTTCACTCAGAGCCTCCACACAGTACCCAATACTCGAGAGGTGGGGGAAACTGAAAGTGAAGACGGTATTCTTAGAAAATGTGTGTGTTTTCCAAGAGAAAATCAGTGAAGTGTGAAAAAGATGGGAAAGACAATTAGGAACATGTTTTCCTGTTCTGAAGATCTTTTTACCTTAGAAACAACTATTAGGGAGAATTCAGTTAATTGCTTCAAGTTTTGTGTTTCCAAACTTAAATCTAGAAATCTAAAGCATAAAAGTTTCTTTCAGTTGTTTCAACCTTTACTGGGGGATGTTTTCATAATAAACCCATCTCACTGTTTAAGATTAAAGTTAACTTCTGCTTGTTTTGATAGGCAGTATAGCAATAACTGCAAACTAGGTGGCTCTATATCATGGTGTCTTTTTCTTATCCAGAGCGTGGCTTTGTACATACTTGGTGATGAGAGCGCTGTATCTAATGAAGCCTCCCATTATTTGTACAAGATTACATCAGGTAAAGATGCTTTGATGCCATAATAATATCTCCTAGTGTCTTGTGTTTCTTATGTGCTGTCCTTTTGCTTGGAGAATGTGGGAGTGATATGGCTTTGTCTTTCCTAGGACAACGAAAACAGCAAATAGAACAGGATGACAGTCGGTATGGTTTTTTAATATTATTTTAAACTCTGTATTTTTGACTTTCTGCTGAATTTTTTACTAGTTTTTATTGGCTTATCCTTTATTTTCCATTATTTTACAGATGTAGTTTCAGACACAGCACATCTGTTTCTAGCCTGGCTGAGAAGTTAGTTATTTGGATGACAAACATTGGTAAGAGCAGCTTTTATCATTGTGTGACATGGTAACAATTGTAAATAAGTTTCATGATTGCATAGGTCCAAAAAACATTTTTTCTAGTTTTGGTAAAACAATTTCTTTTTATTCTCACTAATTTTAAGGTTTCACCTTAAGAGATCTGGAGTCTCTGCCGTTTGGTGTAGCTCTTCCTATTAGAGATGCCATATATTATTGCCGGGAGCAGCCTGCCTCAGACTGGCCAGAAGCAGTTTGTCTCTTGATTGGGCGCCAGGATCTGTCCAAACAGGCGTGTGAAGGGAACCTGCAAAAGGCCAAATCTGTGAGTATGGGCATAAATGGATTTCATGGTACAGGATATTGGGCAGAGCACTCTGTTCAAAAACTTCTCCACCGTCTGCTGATGCTTGGGGATGTAGGTTATGGCGTGTGGAAGGTGCAGAAATCAAAATTGAGGGCAGTGCAGGGTTTACATGCGTACAAGGGTTTCAGTATAAAAAACAGCATCCGGCACAGGAAGAGTACATGCATAGCTGTGGTAACTGTCAATAAAGCAGATTTTGAACTTAATTTAAGCATAGCGCTCAAAAGTTTTGCCTACGGAGCAATTTAGAATCATAGAATCATAGAATATCCTGAGCTGGAAGGGACCCACAAGGATCGTCAAGTCCACCTCCTAATTTGATTGTTTCTGTAAGTCCTCCTCCTTTCCAAAATGGCTGCATCTTTTAAAAGGTGTTAGAGAGGTTTTGGTCCTACATCCAGACCCTGCCATCAGAACAACAGTGGTGCAGGGAGAAGGAAATGTGTATTGCCAGTCTGGCTCCTTCTTGAGTTGGCATAGGTGGGGTCTCCCTTTTTGCTGGGAGAACTGGATTGCTTTCTGAAATACACTTCTCATATTTCTTTTTTTTTTTTTTTTTTTCTTCTCAAAAGTGTCTTAGTTATTTGTATCCTGAAGTAAATTGAAAAAAGTGTGTCTTTGGTTGTTTTTCTTTTAAACATTTTCTTCTGATGGTGGGAATCAGTAGCATCTTTTGGAGTTGTGACTCACTTAAGTGTTTGCTGTTGAGGACACTGAGATCCAAAACTCTGCTTGAAAAAAGGCTAGTGCCATGCATAAAAGCACTTAATAGTAGTAAAGAGATTATCCGTAGTCTTTTCAGAAGTTAAGTAAAGGGACTTGTATTCTTAAATACATCTTGGTCAAGATATATTTTTGCTATCTTAGCTTAGGAAGTGATTTTAAAATTACTTGATTTTTTAACAGAGAATTTTGGACTAACTGCATATCAGAAAAGTTAAAAGCTTTTATTCATGTAGAAGAAAAGTAAACAAGTTATATGTTCAAATCTGATGTGGCACTGTTCGTTAAAAATTCATTTTATTTTCTGCTAGTGAACTTTTGCCCACCTATAACAGTGCTGAATCTTAAAATGATGATAAATCTGATTTTATCACTTACTTTATAACAATGCCTCGAATATATGTTACCTTAAAAGGATAAAGTGATCTTCAAACACCAAATTGTTTGTCATTTCTCAGGAGGGCAGGGTGGAGTTTCCTGTTTCAAAACGGACGCTGGCTATATGGGTGGTGCAGTTATGTATTGAGATTTAGTGCATATTTATCAGAAGAAATTGGTTTTCATTCATCAGCTGTTAGTCTACTTGCAGTGCTGGTGTCATATGTTACAGTGAGCCTTAGGAAGACCCCATGGTTGATCTAGTCTATGTGATTCTCTGTCTTCAGCTTGCTAAAATTCTGAGGTATAGAATGGGAAAAATAATAAATTCAGAGACATATCTTGCATTTTGTTTTTAGATTTATGGTATCAATATTTGTGTTGATACTTGCCTTGTTACTTTAAGGGAATCTTTTATCCATGGAAGATAGAAATGATAGAAAAGAGAGGCTGACCAACCTTAGGGTTGATATTCAAATTGTTTTGTCAGGAAACCGTACATTCTGCAGGAAAGTTTAGTTCTGCAGAACATGATGAAGATAAAAATAATTGTGCTTTATGCAGAGTGACAGACTTGTTTGGAGCAAGTGTAGGTCAAGCAGACTGTGGGCATACACTGTTGCATCCTGACTTACGCTATCCCTGCCATTCTTGGTGGTGGTCCTGTGCACTGCTTGTGTGATATGAATAAACTGGTGGGGACACAGGCATGAATGAGGATTTTAAAAATCTTGCTAAAAAAGAGGGGTTTTCCATGGTGCTTTGAAGCAATGAAATGCTTCAGTATTTTGTAGTCATATAGCCCTGGTTTGCAAATTCGGAAAACATTCTGGTACTGCAGTGAAAACTAGGTTGACTGACAGCAGATTTGGAATTCACTGCCATGCAGACTGTTTATTTTAATAAGTAGCTTGCTTTTCCCAGAGATATTGGGATGGGAGGATAGGGAAATCCAAATTAAAGCCATAATTCATGAAAACATCAGTGATTAGAATAATAAAGCATGTGCCTGAACAGAATAGTCAGAACAGCAGCCCTGATTGGGTTAATGGTCAGTAGGTACTGGAACTTAAAAAGGAGATTGTTACCAGGGAATACATTTGTGCCTTTTGGAGTTTAGCTTCTGTTTTAATGTACATTGAAATGCTCATCCATGTTTCTGTTTTTCACTACTGAACTTGAAGAAAAAAAAATCATGTTTTCTCAGTAGTCATAGGTAACTGTGTAGGCAGGGAGGGGAAAGCCCTTTACGACTACTGCTCTGAAACAAGAGATATTTTTGAAAGGAAGAGAACACGATTTCGTAAGTCACCGCTTCAAGCTTCCACTTTCTGGTTCTTTGCTCGCCAACCTTTGCTAAATCTTTGACATATTTGAGATGTCATTGCTTCCTGACATGATAGTTATTTATCCCATTTAAGTGTACAAAAATAGCCAATTACAATGTTCAGAAGTACTTGGGGCCTTCTAAATGATTGTAAAGAGTGTATGAACAGTGTCATTCATGACTGCACAAATACCAGTCCGTTTTATTTATAACACCCATCTCAGTGCAGCCTATTGTGCTGAGTGCATTCTGGTTGATTTGCTGGCTTTCTGCTGGTTAGCAATATACATATGCACTACTGAAAATTACTTTTCTGTTTCCATTGCAGTCTGTGGGCCCAGTGCTGTCCTCTGATATTCCCTCTGGAGCTGAATCAGAAGAGGATGAGGATGGCATGAATGATATGAATGAGGAAGTCATGTCCCTAATATGGAGTGAGGATTTGCGAGTGCAGGAAGTACGCAGACTCCTTCAGAGTGCCCGTCCTGTACGTGTCAACGTAGTGCAGATGCCAGAATCTAGTGACCACGAATACATAGAAGAAAAAGAAAACCGGTAAAGAATTCTGTTTCTAGCAGGTTTTCACTCAGGTGAAAAATTGTGAATATTTTTGTTGGCTTAATGTTAAGTATGTCTAACCAACTGGTGCAGTGTATTTTAGTCTGAACTGAGCATTGAAATAGGCAGGCATGAGTGAGGGACACACAGAAGAGGGTTGTATTTTATAATCCAAGACTTTGAAGTTCATTGTGCTCCAAAACTGTGCTGTATTGATTTGGACGGCTCTTGAGATTGGAGCAGTTTATAGGATAGACTGTTAGTTTGAACCCCAGACAGCATGTTGAGATAAGCTGGGGTTTGAAAGCAGACTGCGGTGTTTTCTCCACCTAAAAAGTAGTAAATATAAGCACAGGACCAATTCTGTAGAGAATACACATCTGTAGAAAACAAAGCATTGTCCAACCCCTATGTAAAACTGGAAAGCCCTTTGTTCGGAGCTAATCTTAGGTCTAAGCAAGGGGGACCTGAATTCTACAGAAAGCAAGTTTACTGCTTCATCCCTCTCTTGAAATTTCCTTTTGGAGCTGTTCTTTGCCCAGTCACCTCACAATCAACCCCATTCTGGTTCTTTACTCACTTATTTTGGGGGTCTTAGAAGATTCTTCTTTAAAAAACAAAACAAGGCAACAACAACAAAAGACAAACTTCAGAACATCATTAACATGCAAAACACTCTACAGAAGTAGAAAACTAAAGGAATGCATCAAATTATTGTCTGACTTAACAAGCTGAGTAATCTAGCAAGTCTAGAAAGTGTTTCCAGAGTAAATCATAGAAAATTGTGGTCAGCATTCCTGGAAGTACGTTATTAATTCTGTACACAGGTTATTACTAGATGTGATCACTAGTCATAGCAAGATCGCATATGGCAATTAACTTTGTTTTGCTTTCTCCTTTCACCTCATTTCTAATGGTGGCTGCTAAATTGTAGCATGGATTTGTTTAGCTAGCACCTAGCTTTAACGGAAAAACAGAGGCAAATTTCAACATCATGGCATCTAAAGTATATCTTTGAGATTAACCTTGTAGGGATCAAAGATTTTGCTTCAGTAGTATAACCTGAAAAAATGAAGAAAGCATGCTGTCTTGTAGCCAGAAAAAAAAATAGTCTGTCCAGTGCCTGTTGTCTGTAGGTTCATGTTATATCATGTATTTGGAGTATTTTTATGTACTAAGCAATTGGCTCAGTTTTGCTTTGATCTCCCCAACAGGCTGCTACAGCTGTGTCAGCGAACAATGGCACTGCCTGTCGGACGAGGAATGTTCACTTTGTTCTCATATCACCCCGTTCCAACGGAGCAGTTGCCCATCCCTAAGCTGAATCTAACTGGTACGTTGCTCAGCATTTTCTTCTGAAGAAATTCAGTATTTAACAGAATGTGAGGGAATGTCAGTTGCTACCCTGTTGTTTTTTGAACCTTTTGTAATTTTATAGCACCTTCTGTGCTTTTCCACAAAAAAGTTTCATAGCAGAAATAAGCTTTGTGAAGAAGTAGCCCTCTTTGTTTTGAATCTGCCACTTCTTTAGTGTCATCTTCTGGAATGGTCAAGACCAATGTAATTTTCTAATACAGACCTTAAATCAGGTACATTCTGACAAGTGAAGAGAAGTGAAATAAATTGCCCAGGGATGTGCAGCTGTTTAGTACTGGGGCCATACAGGATGCAGATACTGCAAAGTCCTCATTGCTGGTTTATCTAGTACACTGTACTTCATCTGACATGCCTGAAGATACTCAAGACTGTCTTCAGATCAGAAGTATTATTTCTCAAGCTGTCAATGTTTGTTCACTTGGCATCCTACTGAAGTTGAGAGCTGTTTCTGAAGGGGTTTGGATTCACCTAATTGCTTTTAATGATTCTGTTATGTGCAGGCCGTGCTCCTCCTAGGAACACTACTGTAGATCTGAACAGTGGGAACATTGACGTGCCTCCTAACATGGCTTGCTGGGCCAGCTTTCACAATGGGGTGGCTGCTGGGTTGAAGATAGCACCTGCTTCACAGATAGACTCTGCTTGGATTGTCTATAACAAGCCCAAAATTGCTGAACTAGCAAATGAATATGCAGGCTTCCTAATGGCTCTGGGTCTCAACGGCCATCTCACAAAACTTGCCACACTCAATATACATGACTATTTAACAAAGGTGAGTTATTCTTTTGTAAGCAACAGAGAAATACCTGAACCTATTGATTTCTTTAAGCAAATAAACGAACAAATGAGTCAGCAAATTTCTTTGAAACACTGAGTTGGAAGTTTCCTGGTGTGGGTGAGTATTCGAATTGCTTTGTTAATGTTAGCAGTATGGGACTTTATTTCTGTTTAAAGGTGTTTCAGTAGTTTTGTCACTAAATATTTCTACATTGTGATGATGTACAGCTCATTGGGTAGGTGAATGGTCTGAATTACCTCTGCTCAATCTGTATCAAAAAGTTCTTGTTAATCTTTCAGCATGAGCTAGAGTTAGGGATCTGAGATTTTACATGTATTAAAAGGCTGAAAATGATACGTGCTCTTGAAATCTCACCTTAAATTGTTAGAAGTTGTGTATATCTATTTCCTTTAAAGCTTAAACAAGAATAAATGTTACATATGCTTGGTGGTTGGGAGGAATTGATAATGAACTATGAGGGAGAAAAGGTCCTCCTCTTAAAGCAAAACCCTTAGCTTTTGTTTTTAAAACAACCCAAATGTTGTGGGGATTTTTTTGGAAACTAAATATCTGCGTTATAGCCATGCCTAACAGTTCATTGTGTAAGAATTTCTGTTTGGATTGAAATAAGATCTTAGAGCTGGGAAATACCCTTACACCCGTAACAGCTTGCATTCATTATTCCTGAAGAGTTGGTTCAGAAAGTTCAGCAGCTGTGTATATTGAAGAATGTAAGACTTATATTAGATACTGAGGCAAGTGTCTTTCCTTTCCTGGCTGCTTTCTTTGGTTGCTGATAATGGTTTTCTTTCTAGGGCCATGAGATGACAAGTATTGGACTGTTGCTTGGCGTTTCTGCTGCCAAGCTGGGCACAATGGACATGGCTATTACACGGCTCCTGAGTATTCACATACCTGCCCTGCTACCACCGACTTCAACGGAGCTGGATGTCCCCCACAATGTGCAGGTGGCTGCTGTGATAGGAATAGGCCTTGTCTATCAGGGCACTGCTCACAGGCACACAGCTGAAGTTCTGCTGGCTGAAATAGGTGGGTGCTAACACTGCAAAAAACAAGATGAGGGCTGGGAGAGTCGCAACATATGCATGATTTCCACGATGCATCGTGGACCTGAAAGTATTAACATATATTTTCTGTTCATTATACCTTTGCCACTGCAGTAGGCACCTCCCATTTCCCAAACTCCGTCTTTTTATTTCAAAGGAAAAGAAGCTACTGTGAATTGTGCATTGGTACAGCAGAGAATACTCACGGAATTCAGTAGAAGAAATCTAACAGTACTAGTTCTGGATCTATATGTTTATTCCATATGGCAATTTTGTCTGAATAGAACTGGTTTGGAGCTTCTGGGGCTGCCAGTTATTTGGTAGAAGGACTGCTGTAACTATGTATTCCTTCTAACCCAGATGTCATAGATTTCTGCAAAAGTCCTGACCCATAGCACTTGAGCAAGACCTATCGTGCACTGTTCATCCAACAAATCTGGCGCTTCCCATGTTTCTCATGTCTGCCATGAATTAACTGTCACTGTAGAAACTAGATTAAGTCACTGGGTGGGAAAAACCACTTGCCTCTTGCAAGGACAGACTTTTTGACTCACTAGGTTGGTGAAAGCAAAGTTGTCATTTTGTAAATTCTCCTGTTCCTAGTTTTGTTGTTTAAAGCTTTCCAAATATCATTCTTTGAGAACTGATTCAGTAAAGTTCTGACCTGAATTGTGTCCTCATTCTGTGCATAGTTCTTCTGATTTTATTTCTAACAGTTAAGTTCTTGTTCATATTTATGTGTAACTTTAGGTAAGAGACTGTGTGGCTTACTAAATAGAGAATTGGATAAATTTTAAGGGTGAAATTGTATCTGTTATGTTTCTCGTAATCTGATATGTGCAGTCTTTTCTAGCAACAGCTTTTGAACTGTGCTGACGACATTTGGATAGATTCAGAGATCTTCAAAGTATATGTAATTGTAACATGGCATTTTCACTGTCTTTGAACTCCAACCATATCCTTTAGCAATACATACTGCGTCTGGAGGGGTTTGCCATTTGGTGATGGGTGGTTTAAGTGACAATTGTTTGTAATTCCATGGAGAACTTCCCTGATTTTCTTGAAGGGATAGATTTTTATTTTTTTTTCTAATTTTGTTACAAGTGTAATGCTTAATAAGACAATGTTTACTTAGCTGGAGTTTTAAAAGATGAATTTCATTGTTTTGCTTTTCTCCAGGACGTCCACCTGGACCCGAAATGGAGTACTGCACAGACAGAGAGTCCTATTCACTTGCATCTGGGCTAGCCTTAGGCATGGTTTGCCTGGGGGTAAGTGCCTCCTTTTCATTTCAACTACAATTAGTAGAAGAATCATTATATATTGCGGCAGGGGTAGTGAGAATTGTTTCATCCTTGATCTGCAACTGCCTTTGGCTGAATGGATTTTTTACCTCATATAGGAAGGCACTTGCGTATTATTTCTTCTCCTCTTCATTCCTTAGCATGGCAGTAATTTGATAGGCATGTCCGACCTCAATGTGCCCGAGCAGCTTTACCAGTACATGGTTGGGGGTCACAGGCGGTTCCAAGCAGGAATGCACAGAGAGAAGCACAAGTCTCCCAGTTATCAAATTAAGGTATGTGTTGATGATTTGCGCTCATTTAAGCAGAAAACATTGGTAGCTTAGAAGTCTACAAAGGTCTATGTCTCAGTGAACCAAGTGACTTGGAATGCTGATTCACATCACCTGCAGGCTGTTTGTTGCCTTCCTAATCAACTAGTCTGAAGGTGTGCATTGTGTTTTCACAGGAAGGAGACACGATAAATGTGGACGTTACTTGTCCTGGTGCCACACTAGCACTTGCAATGATCTACCTAAAGACTAATAACAGGTATTAACCTTGGAGGTACTCAAACATTTCTTAGTAACTTGTGACAGGAGTTTAAATGATCATAATGTTGGCTTTGCTTTGTGTGGCTCGCTCATTTTTGTGCATTGCTGAAATATGATCCGGAAACCCTGTTCCTTTACTGTGCTCTGCAGATCCATTGCTGATTGGCTTCAAGCACCAGATACCATGTATTTGCTGGACTTTGTAAAACCAGAGTTCCTTTTATTGAGGGTGAGATTTTATTTTCTTGCATTTCTCAGTCTATTTACTGATACTAAAAATGCTTCTTATTTTAATGTCTTTAATTTTTTAATCCAATCCACATGCCTGTCATGCGGAACCCTTTATATAAATAGTGACTCTGTTACTTGTCAGCCAAAGTTATACCTTCAAACAATCTCTGCTTGTAGTAAGACAGCTCACTTCTCGTACTGCGCTGGTGAGACAGAATTTAATGAAAAATATTTGAAGGATACGTTTTATGCACAGTGTTAAATGAAACAATCTTTTTGTAGCTTTTTTGAAAGTAATTTCACAGATGGAAAAAACAAGCTAGGCTTCAGCATCTGCTATAAGTACATAACGTGCTTTCATTTCAGTTTGCCAGCTAAAGAAACAGAACTTGCAAGGATTAATTTTGTAGCTCTTTTGTCTGCAAGTAGAATTTTTATCTGCTAAAATAAAAGCTGTTTTGTTGTTTCTGATACAAAGGCTGAGAAACAGTGAAGGAGCTGCTAATAGGTAGCTGGATTGTCTGCATTTCTGGATGCGTTTAGTACATTAAAAATAATATTCATGTATTTGTATTATGTTTTGGCTTTATCACTTTTTTTTAGACCTTGGCTCGATGCCTGATTTTGTGGGATGACATCTTGCCCAATTCCAAGTGGGTTAACAGCAACGTGCCTCAAGTAGGTATTTACACTTAATGTGTTTACTTCTCAATTTTTCATCCTGCTGAATTGTTCTACATGTGTACATTGCTTTAATTACATGAGCTGCACATTAAAATGAATGTTAATTTGCAGTATTTCTTTCATATAGGAAGCTTAATTTGGTTTGAGACTGTGGGCTGGGCTAACAGTCCACACTCTTATCAAACTAAGGCCAGATAAAGCTTCATAGGCCACCGAACAAAGGCAAAAAGGTTGAATGTAATAAACGCAAATTGGAATATGGGAATTTCTGATTATATGTAAGGAAAAAAAGCCTTCACGGGGGGGTGGTCAGACATAAGAAGAGAAGCCTTGGATCTCCATCTTTGAGGTTATTCAAAGCTAAATTCATAAGGCCCCAACCAAACCTGATACAGCTTTGAAAGGCCTTCCTTTGAGCAGTGGCTTAGACCAAAGACTACCAGAGTTCCCATCCTGTGAGGTGTTTCAGGAGTTATTTGACCAAAGAGTATAATCAAGCGCATTTTAAATTTGATACTCACATGACAGAGATTATAGTTACATTGGATTCCTGAACCACTATGTGAGGCTCCCGTCTCATCATGGTAGAGGGGATGCAGCTCTTCAAGAAAATGGGGCCAGAGAGAGAAAGGGATTAAACTTCCATATTGACTGGACAAGAAGCCAGGTGCAAAATTTTTCAATAGGAAGCTCAGCTATATTCCAAGATATGTTGCATGGAGTTTTAAAGAGCAAATTAGATAATATCTATCAGAAATACAGGATGCAGATGGGCTCCATGGCCTCTCAAGGTCTCATCCTGTGATGAGCAACATCACAGTTCTGACACAATCTTGCAATTGTTTTAGAAATATCTAAGGAACCAGATAAAGAAGCATTAAAAGCTGTCCGTTCTGGATCAGCAGTACAATGGAGCAATAGCATGTGGAAGAGAAGCTGGAAGATTTGCTGGTTCAGAAAAGCTAGCTTTTATATTCATTTGAAACAAACCTGTTTTGTATCACTTATGAACCCTCAATGCCTAGAGGGTTTAGAGAGGTTTCTCTGAACTGATTTTTCTCTTTTATGCTTTTTTATAGATCATAAGAGAGAACAGCATATCTCTTCATGCAACAGAGCTGCCTTCATCTGAAGACCTGAGTTTAGAAACACTGGCGTAAGTAACATGTAAAAGATCAGTTGCAGATAGAGGAGGATTGTACAAAGCCAGATTCTACTTCTGAAAAAATGCAGCTGAACTTTTTATAGAGATACCAGTATCAAAGAAATCTCTCCCTTGATATTTGGGGAATTTTATTCTCTGTGTTCTGTAATGCAGGGGTCTTTTTTTTTTTTCTCCTTTTCTCTCTCTCATTTTCTCTCCGTCCTTTTCTCTCTCTTATTATAAAATAAGTTTGTGATGCATACTCAGATTAAGAAAAAAGAGAAACATTTAGTCATTTCCTGTTTATGTTGCTTATTAGGCAGGCTCATGTCTACATCATTGCTGGTGCATGTTTGTCACTGGGATTTCGATTTGCTGGGTCAGAAAATCTGGCAGCATTTAACTGCTTGGTAAGAGTGTTTTTTTCTTCTCCTTCAACCCATAGAGCTGTAGCTTATCCTTTGTATCTCTATTTATTAAGCATTTCTTTTATTTCCAGTACAAATATGCAACAGATTTCCTGAAATGTTTGTCAGCACCAACAGCTTCGATAGTAAGTTCTTTAAAATTTTCTCTCAATTAAAAGAAGGCTTTGTTGTATAATGTACTTTGATTACATTTGGCTGAAGCCATAATGCAAACAAAAACATCCCTTTTGCTTCTCTGTATTACAGGCTATTTATAGAATGTGGCAGGGCTATGAATCATTATTGTTAAGGACTTTGCTGGTTCTCTGCTCTCCTTCTTTCTTTGACCACAGAAATGTAATAATGCCTTCCTTATTCTACATGAAGACAGGTCACTATAATCTCGAAACATGCCTGAGTGTCTTGCTGCTGTCTCTTGCAATGGTCATGGCTGGCTCTGGAAACCTGAAGGTCCTTCAGCTTTGCCGTTTCATGCACAAGAAGACGGGTGGAGAGATGAACTATGGATTCCACTTGGCTCACCACATGGCTTTGGGGCTTCTGTTTCTGGGAGGAGGAAGGTAACTTGCCGTTTCCAAAGGCAGTTCTTGAGTCTGCAAGAACTTCTGAAGGAATATACCTTTCTTGCGGAAGCTGGAGCAATGTGCAATTTACTATTTTATTGTTTTGTTTTAAATAATATACCCATTCATAAAGAATTTTCTACTTCAAATTAAACTCTTGTCTTCTAGATACTGCATTGCTTAAATGCCGTAGGAATGCTTTTGGCTTGTGTTTATTTCCTACTGCTACGTGTTTATTTTGCCTGCTATGGGAACACATTTGTGAATTCCTTGCGTGTCTGCGCTTTGCTACTGTCCTTCCCTCTTGCAGGAGACGAAAATATTTTGAACACCTGTGGTATTGGCCAGTGTTTGTTAGGACTAAAACTAATAGATAATGTTTTTCAACAGATATTCGCTGAGCACTTCAAATTCTTCAATTGCTGCTCTCCTTTGTGCTCTGTACCCTCACTTTCCTGTTCACAGCACAGACAATCGGTAAGGGTTTGCTATGGTTTATATTTCCTTAACTTTCAAGCAAAATCATCTCCTTACAATAGACGTTATACAGGAAGAAATCCTCTAGAATTTTTATTTAGTCTGTAAATAATTTTTGGAGGTTTAAAAAAAATTGAAAAAAGAAAGAAATAAGTGAAGATGTAAGACAACGGTAGTGATTGTTGATCAGTGAGGAAATGGAGGCAGGTTTCCTGAGGCCTCTACCCAGTGTTAGTATGACTTGGCTGTTGTAGTTTGCTCAGCAGAAAAAAAAAAAATCACACAAAATCTGTTCATTTATGACTCTTAATCAGTTATAGTTAAGATTCATGAAATCCCATTCTGTTAGCTGAAGCATACCATGTTAAAGAAATTTTTAAAACCCACTCAATTGCTCCAAATTTCACTTTAGTTCATTCAACAGCTGTATGTGGTTATTGAGCTGCGTGTGGTTTGGTGTTTGGGGATTATTCCATGCCTGTACTGCACAGCGTTGAGTTGCCTATCCCCACACACAGGTATCATCTTCAAGCTTTGCGTCACTTGTACGTGCTGGCAGCAGAACCGAGGCTCTTAACCCCTGTTGATGTGGACTCAAACACTCCTTGTTATGCACTGATAGAGGTTACGTACAAGGTAAGGAGTGAAGGCGTTTGAGAAGGTGTGGGAGACAACTGAAAACTGATACACCAAAGCTGTGCTATTTTCATTGTTGTGGCCAGCAGTCTTGGGTTTGTTTTCAAGTTGTGGTGGAGATGAGCCCGATTCTTTAGGCAAATAATTGAAGGGCTGTGTTCAGCCCACTCACGCATTACATGTGCTTTGATGACACCTTGGGAGCAGAATACAGGACAAGTAAAAGGCACCACAAAGTCTTCAAACAGTCAAGTGTGTAACAACTGACCCAGGGACATAGTTCTCATCTTTATAAAGAGGAAGGACTTTCAAAGGCATAGAGGTGGTTGGAGCCATCTGTGGTTTTAAAAGACCACTTCTAATTCTGCTGACACTGGCAGCTTGGTGTCTCTCCTTGGTGCTTGCACGATAAGTCTCCTGGGGAAGAATCCTTTCTGCACGGCTTATTTTGTACAGATTAATGTGAGATGTGTGGTGTTTGTGAAAGACATAAAGAAAGGGTTGCTGGGATTTTAGGGGAGAGGAATGGCAGCACAGATCCCCTGTGGGGCTGACAAAGATGCTGAAGTTCTGCTTCTTGCTGTAGAAGGATACCCCTATTCACAGTACAGTTTATTTCTCAAGCCTTTGGATTTCAGTTGAGGTGTGACTGATTTGCATGGTGTTACGTATTGATCCACCCATGGGAAATATATCTTTAATTTAGGCTTAGGTTTTGTGACATTAAAGGCAATGCTAACACATGTATTTACTCAGAGCTCAGCAACAGAAACTGACTGACCTCTGCAACAGAGTTGTTGTGAGACCTGCATTTTCTTTCTTTTCATGTGAAAATGGTCTTTACTAATATGTGAATCCTGGTGGCATTTTGAAGGGCACGCAGTGGTATGCAGAAGCCACCGAGGAGCTGATGGCACCCACGCTTCTTCCAGAGCTTCACTTACTGAAGCAGGTAAAAAAAGTCTCTGTTTAATGAGGAATTTAATTACCTGGTTTTTGTGCTGCACACTCTGCAGGAACACTTGGTGGCTTTTCTTTGATTCCCTGTCCAACCATAGCCAGACTCTGGGCAAAGCTGTCCTACAGTAGTGGCTCAGAAGACAATTCTGTTGCTATGGAGTGCATGTGCTATCTTGTGCCTCATGCTTCTCTTCGGTCTTGACCATCGCGTTTTCAAGATCTGATGTAGCAGGGAGTTCCCTGTGCTGGGAGGTTTCACTGTAGGAGAGGCAAAGCTAGGTCCTCTTACTTTTGTGCTTTCAGGGTGGGTAGAATTATAAAAGGGCATTTTCACTTGTAAGGGCAGAGAAAGAACTGTAGGCTTATGTAGAAAACCCTTACTTTTATGATTCTGGTTATACCTAGTAATAAAAATGCTTGTGTTGACAGATCAGAGTGAAGGGACCACGGTACTGGGAATTGCTAATAGATTTAAGCAAAGGAACGAATCATCTAAAGTAAGTATTATTTATAATGCTTAACTGAATAATGGATTTGTAGTAATTAAAAGTACAAAACTCCCATACTTGTAACACCTACGGTTTGGAAAGAAGTCTGGTTTTGATCAGTTCACTGTTGTTCATTTGACAGTACAAGTGAAGAAAGAAACTGCGTAGTTGGTTTCACCTGTTGATGTGAATAATTCATGCAAAAACAGGGCAGGGGAAAACCTGATAGTAAAAACCGCAGATATTGGTAGCAGGATTGAGCAGTACCAGAAACCATCTTAATCTCATGGTTTTAGTTTAGTTTTGAGTTGATGTGATGTCATGTTTCCCAGACTGTTGATACAGTAATTAGCTAACAGTTACCGCTTTGTGAAATACTATTTTTCTGATGTTACGTGAAGTATACAAAGCACTGCTTACTGCATGTTAACTCTCCATTGGGCAACTTTGAAAAACAGAATTTTTACCGGAATACAGTATCAGTGAGTAAAATCATTCTCATGTTCGTGTTTTTAGCAGCCTTCAGTGTAACTTGTCACTTGTACAGAAGAAGCCAGCTGCATCTTTCATCAGCAGCATGGTTGTTGTAGGTAACTGTTGTTGTAGGTAACATTAAATGCCACCACTGAGATTAAATTAGGCACGACAACGCAGCGGCTGTTGGTCTGTGCCTTTAAAGATAACAAACAGAACTGATGCAGAGTGCAGAGTCCTCCAGATCAGCAGGCACATACTGACTCATCTACCGCACCAGAGCTGGCAGAAGTCAGCTTTGTCCATCTGGGTTAAGTACTTTAGACTCACCACACTTCGGCACTTGTGTGTCCAAAAAGAGCCTGCCTCTACTGCCGTAGCAGAAAGCAGCGTGGGTGACTGAGGAACTTGCTGATTTTTGGACTATCTATCCTCTGCGTCTCCAGATGCTTTGAACATGTCAGCTGTCCTCTCATGTCACCACACTGGTAGTATCGTCATGTTCTGAGCCCTTTAAAATGGTAGGGATCTGGCTAGCAGTGTTTTGGAGACGCATGTGTAAGAAATCTTTTTTTCGTATCTTGCTACACGTGAATTGCTGCTATGTTGTTATGCTAAGCAGTTAGTTTCAATACAGATAATTTAGTTATTTTAGGGATGCCAGTGCCTACAGTTAATGGTGCAACTGATAAGCTAAATCAGGTGAACATGCAGCTGCTTTGCAATAGTGTAACTTCGAACTGCTGCACACTTCTATTTGTAGGCTTGGTCAGGAATGTGGGTGTGGGGGATTTTTGTGTGTTTGGTTGTTGTTTTTTTCACATTGAGGAAGGACTTCTTCACTGTCACAGCATGCCTTTAAAGCCTTTAAGGCATGCCAGCTTGCATGGTTTTCCTTGGTGCTGAAAATTTATCCCTTAGGAGTCCAACAAGAAGCAGCAATGGCTTCAGGAAATTATATTCCTTCTATCAGTGGGGCTCACCTGTTTTTTGTCACCATTGCCTGCCACCGCATCACAATTTAATAGCAGCCCGCCCCTGAAGATACCAAAATTTCTGTGTATACACAAGTTTAAATAATCAGGGCAAAATATGAATGGAGATATTATTGTATTTGAGCTGTTGGAGTTCATATTTCTTTTGCAGGTGTGCCTCATTGTATACATCTGTCAGTTTACAGTAAAGCCCCTTGTTGTTATTTCAGATCAATTCTTTCAAAGGGTGGCATCTTATATGTGAAGCTGAGAGCTGGGCAGCTCTCATATAAGGAGGACCCCATGGGTTGGCGCAGTCTCTTAGCACAGACTGTTACCCACCGAAACTCTGAAGCTCGAGCATTCAAGGTATGGCTTCTAAACTATTTCTCTAGCTGGTGCAAGCAACACTGAGACCTCTACTAACACAAACAGCATGACACACAGCTGAAAGCTGATAAAACTTTGTTAAAAAGAGGTCTAGCAGTAAAGTGAGGTCACCTCAGAGGTGTGTCCGATGACAGGCTGGCAGGGAAATAGGAATGCCACCTCTGGAAAGGCTGAGGGAAGCACAGCAGGTGATGCTGTGTTACTTATATCCAGCAGATAGCTCTGCCACCAGGTTATGAATACTGAAGTTACTTGCTTTGCTTGAGGGAGAGGAAGTCTGGTGTCTTTCACAGGGCATGGGATGAACTGAAGCCAAGAGCAACCGTGCAAACGTATGTTTGTCATGGACAGACAGAAACGTTGGACAGTTTTTGCCCATGATATGCTTTACATATGTTGCAATGTTTTCATTTGAATGCTAGGGAAGGAAAGGATGGGTATAAATTGCTATTTTATTTGTGTGATAAACCAAAAAGTTCAATTTAAGAGTATGTTTTGATCTATTTTTTAGCCAGAAGCAATTTCAGCTTTCACTTCTGATCCTGCTTTGTTTTCGTTCGCTGATTATTTTTGCAAACCAACTGTGAACATGGGCCAGGTATGATGTCTCGATGTGGACTAGCGCAGTTTCTAATTTTCATGAACAAAAGGTGGGAAAAATCTGTGTTTAAATGAGAAGAGCAGAAATCAGTCCCTTCAGTGGGGATGGGGAATATTCTAAGTGATATTTTGCAGTTCAAAAGTGCAGAACAGTGTTAATCTTGTAGGTGTTATTTTTCCATTGGTTAGTTTCGTGAAGTGACAAAATAAGAGTTGTGTTGCGTTCATTGCAGAATGTGTTTAACAAATACCCAGAGCCCTATTTGCTGTCCTGTAGCATTTAGGTGGAGTCACTCCAGAAGGGTTAGGGGTTTGCACTGTATTTCTCTACACAAAATGGCTTAAGGGATGATGGAGTAAAATACAGCTGTATTATGCCTAGTTTTAATAAGTATGAGAATGAAAGCAAGCTGTGTCGCATTGTTAGCTATCATTAATTTACGGAATGTCAGTGCATGGGTTAACTTTAATGGAAGGAAATGCAAGTAATGTAAGAACCTGAAATAAATTGTACCTAGCATGTGCACTTTGTAAAACATGTGTCTTTTATCAGAAACAGGAAATCCTGGATCTTTTCTCTTCAATTCTTTATGAGTGTGTTACCCAAGAAAATCCAGAGATGCTGCCCACGTACATAGCAATAGATCAGGTGGAGTAAATACCATTATTTATTTATTTATTTTAACTATGCTTAGGCATAATAGTATTGTTTGTTGCATGCACTTTTACAGAGAACAGAAAGGAAGAACAGGGCATACATTAGTGAGACAGCAGCAATCTTAAAAGCAAATTGGAAAATAGTCTAAGGTTGTGAAAACTTTAAGTAATTCTTGTGTAATTGGCAGTTCTGGCGGTTCTTCTACATAGGTGCTCAGAAGGGGAGCCCCTGGAGTTGAGGGGTGTTTAGGATTTCTTTATTTTGTGTTTATAACAGCAACATTTCTTTCCTCCTCCGATTGCTATTCTCACAGTCACTTTGTATTTCCTCTCTACTAGGCTGTGAGGAGATTAGAAAGAAGAGAAATGTCCGAGACATTTGAGCTGTGGCAGATAAAGCTGGTGTTAGAATTTTTCAGTTCCAGAAGTCACCAGGAGAGGATGAGCAGGAATCCAAATCGAGGACTCTTCATGAACTCTGAATTTCTGCCTGTGATGAAGTGCACTATCGATAACACTCTGGATCAGTGGCTTCAAGGTATGGAACAGATGACTTTAATCCTACAGCTGTGGTCACAATTCAGCATTCTTGTCTTCTTACTGATCTGTATTCCCAAAGCCCCAGGGTGACTTTTGCATCAAAAGTACTGAAAAATTGTAACTGAACTGGCAATGGATGTTAGCGTAAAACAATTTCTTTGCCTTGTATTTTAGCCTTAGGCACATGTATCACATACCTGAGACAAAAGTTTTGTTTTCAGAATTGAGGGGAAGACTTCAGTAACAGTTTACAGAAAGAGGTCTAAAGTCATGCTCATGTACTGCTGCTTTGTAACTGTCTCTTTCGTATCTTGCCTACCGATGGTTTAGGCAAGGTTTAGGTTTTCTTTAACTTGCTACTGGATGTCAGTCAGGGAAATACTGGATTGTCTTAATCTGTTTGCCTCATAGATGGCTAGATAGAATTGTTAATATAAGCTTCAGTTACTGCTCTCGAAACCATTGTTCCTTCATTTATTTTTTGAGTCTTAGTCTCTTAAATATTACCACCAAAAAAAAGCATAAAAGCTGAAGTGTTCTCTGACTGCCTAGTGATACTGCAATTTGGAGGGAAAAAAACAAACAAACAAACAAACAAAAAACTCTAGTGATATTACGAATTATGCATGATGGCTGTATTGCATGGAAAGTTTAACTACCGTTGAAGTCTATTGTGCTATTCAGGGGAAATGCTTTCCTAGTATTCCATTGGGAGAGTTTTCTGGGAGCAAGAGCGAGGGATGACCACAGCAGATAGGGGGTGTAGGGTAAAAGCTGGCCGTGGCAGAAGGAAAGAGGTTTACAGACAAACCCTTTAGCCCACCTTCTGTGGGGAGATGGAGATTCTTTCAGCAGGCTCCTCCTGATGAAATACTGTTGTCAGGCTTTTTTGTTTTCACCCTCACATGCTCTCTACATTTCATCAGTGTGTCTTATATGTTATAGCTGGAGGGGATATCTCCCTGCATTCCTACTTAAGCGGGCAGCCTACAGATGAATCTCAACTGAGCATGCTGGCTTGCTTCCTTATTTACCACTCTGTCCCGACGCCAGGGCAGCTGGCAGCTGGAGGCTTGGAAGGTAAGGCCAGAGTGTGAGACAGCACTCTGAACTTATGTGGACACACGCTTTTGGGTTTAGTCTTATGTACTGAATGGAGTACATCCTGTAAATTAGGTGACAGTGGGCGTTTCCTTTGAAAGCTCCTATGTTGATTTTTACTCTTGGTTAATTGCCTTGAATGTGAACATAGACGGTAGAGGCTTTATGCAGGAGAGGAGAAGCCAGAATTAGTCAATACGAAGAAGTCTTGGCTTTTGTCTGCCCTGCAGGAAACAATATCCTCACAGGCAGCAAAACCAGATAAGACAGCCTGTGGCAGGGGAAAGCATTTTTCTTGTTAGGCTAGCCGTGTCCTGAATATCCTTAAATCTCTTTCCTGTAAGTACCTTGTCACAGCAATTACTTTTTCTTCCAGGTTTCCAATGGTAATCTAGTTTGGGATGAGAACTCCTGGGCCCTTTCTTAGGCAGCTTTTCTTTTGCCCTCCCTCAGTCCAACCTGGGGAAATACCAGTCCGCCTCCGCTTGCCTCAGGAGTGACTTGGTTTCTCAGGTTGCAAAAGAAATGCAGCTGGGCTTTGATTTGGGGAACTCTGTGGCTTGCTCAGGGGTGTGAAATGAATGTCACTACCTCAGTGGTGAAAGGAATCTGTTGCTGAAAGCCACGGCCTCTGGCCCAGGAGTCCTGTGCAGGCCATGGCAAACTGAGCATCCAAGCTAAGGCATCTCCTCTTGAATGTTTTCTTGTCAAGTGACTGGGTATCTGTTCAGGTCAAAAGGCCTTCATGGAAATCCTGTTTTTCTGTGTCCTCTCTGCCTGTTACAAGCTTCTGTTTTGGGAGTTCCTGGCCATATTAATCAAATTTGGCATTTCTTAAAATTCTGTTATAAAAACTTACTTTTTGACTCACATTGCAACAAAATTAGTAGAGCATCTCCAGAAATGCACCGTGAACCCTGGCTGACTCTTTTTACTGCCTTTTTGTTTACTGGGCAAGTGTTACACCAGTATGTGATAAGTTTCTTTCATTCTGTGATCTCTTTAGGAAGCACAAACTTCTCGGAGCTGCTTTTGAAGTTCAAGCAGTTGAACATGCCGGTTCGTGCATTACTAAGGCTCGCTCCTCTGTTGCTTAGAAATCCGCAGTCCATGGTGCTGTAATGACACTGGCATGGAAGTCTGCAGCGTTCATTTTACATGAGGTTACTGAACAGCAGAGCCAGTGTGTTGTTCCATGCTATTCAGAAACATACAGGTAAAATGTACTTAATTTTGTAACTTCACAAACAACTCAAACTTGTCCCCAGATGTGGTGACTATGACCGGGAGTTATTTATAAATTGCTACATGAATAAAAAGAATTGTGTAAAAGTGAACTAATAATAAATTTACTTTTGTAACTAAAGATTATTTTCAGATGCATCTTTTGTGGTGAATTCTGAAAAGACCTTGCCTGAGAACCATATAATTTCCTTGTTTGTTTTTTTTTTTGTTTTGTTTGTTTGTTTTATATAGCTTCTTTGTTTGTGATGTATCTTAATCCACTTCCATGAGGTACAGTAGATTTTAGGAGACAGGCAGCCCAGAAGACACCAAACTCTTGGGTCTCAGACTGGAAGGGAAAGCAAGCCACCTGCCATGCCGCTCACATCTTGCCAAGTATGCTTTTCAAGAACTGGCATGATCTTTCAGTCTTTCTTTTTATTTTTTTATTTTTTTATCTCATAAATGCTACTATACATCTCTTCCATAAGCACTCCATGAGTCTAAATTGTTTTGCTCCCACTCTTAAGTGATACACTCAGTACTGCACTGTTTACATCTTTTCTTTTTCTTTTCTAATCTTTGTTCTGCAATTAGTCAGTTGCTGCTGAGAAAACACCTGCCTCCACTATGTTACGTTATGTCTGGGCAAGAACTGAAACTTGTTACAGACAATTTAAATAATTGGGCATTCGTTTGTGTTTCCTTCATCTCTGCTATGATGCCTTATGTATTTCCCCAGAGCACTGAACTTGGAGCACGGCTGGGTCTATATTTGTTCTGGGCAGACAAGTCACTTAATTTTTCATAAAACAGGTGGAGTTACTCCAATAAAAGCAGCCAGAGGTTGAATGATTACTACTAGAAAAGCAGCCAGAGCCAAGTTGTTGGACTTGCTTATTCTGAAATTTCAAATTTGATCTTTTTCTGTGGGACTTACGCTCATCTCGATCCCCTTTTTTCCTAACCCTCGAGTATGGGAGCCAGAGGGCCTTAGGGAGGGGAGAAATGGATGAAGAAAACTAGGAGTGATCATGAAGAAAGCAAGAAATAGAAAAAAAATATACAAACTTTCTCAATGTTATTAAAAGCAACATCTGACTATTAAACAAGGTTTTCAGTGGCTTTAAGATGGCCTGAAGCAAGGACCTTCATACCAGCCAGGTCGAGCTGATGACAAATCCCAACCCCTCCCCTTTTTAAAGCTGTTCAGAAGGTGATCTAATTTCCTTGGGCACCCACTGTAGGAAAGTCAGAGTTCTGTTCCAAGGGAGGTTAACCACCACGACGGACAAAGCACAAAACTCAAACACAGCTCAGGCACAAGCCCCCTTCCCTCACCTATCTGTGGGCTGCACAGCTCCTCATGTTGCCAATAGGAAGCAAGCGGATGGATTTTCTCCACTGCACTGAGTGGCCCAGGGGTGCCTGATTCCCCTGGTCCCGCTGCTGGCTCCAGTCCCCCAGCTCCAGAGGTCAGAGTAGGGCTGCAGAAGAGGATGAGCCTGACACAGCGCTTTCACTGGTGGAGCAGCAAGGGCAAGAGGAAACCAGATGTGTCCTGAGGGAAGTTCCTGCCCAGAGTGCGCAGGGAGGTGGCTCAGTCCTGGGGGGAAGGACGTGCAGCTGAGATTTGGGAGAGGAGAGGGGAGCACCTCGCTGACAGCTGGAAACCAGAGCCTTTGGGGTTTAGTTTGCTGAAAAAAGAAAAACAAAACCCACCTACTCTAAAGGCACCTCCTTTGTTGTGTGAGTGAAATAAACCATTAAGAAAGAAGCATGGAAAGCCCCGCTTCTCTCGCTTGACATCAAGCCATGCAGTCCTGCCTGCCGGAGTCCTGCGTTGGTGGCTGCCACCTGAGCCACCTGGGTGCCTGTGCTCCCCCACTGCCCCAACGTGGCCTGACCTGCCACCTTCCCCAGGACTGCAGCCTAGGCCAGGCACCAGGGTGCAGAAAGAGCCTGTGCCCCTGGGGCCTGAAGTGCTTCGGATGTCCTCAGGGTGCTTTTTAGAACGTTTAGCCAGAGCATATTGCTTGAGTTAACTCACTTTGGGAGACGAAGCTCTGGAACCTCCTTGGTTTTGGTTCTGCCTTTCATGCTCCTGCACAGTGTCTGTCCACAGGAGGCTTACACAGGGCAGACATCAACACCTGATGCTTGCCCGTCCACAAGGTGTGGAGCTATGACTGGCAGAGAATAAAGCTGTGGCAGATACCCTTACTGCTGCCTGTAACACGTACCTGGGGGTGCGCAGGCTTCAGCCCCTGGTTGCAGCTTGGGGAAGTTTTTCTTCCACCTCAATTGCAGAAATGTGACGCATCAAACACTCACTTCCCAAAGCAAATAAACCCGTGCTTTCCCCAGCTCCCCGCCTGCGGCTTTATGAGGACAAAACATTGTGTTAGCCTCCTAAAGCCTGCACCACAAATAAACAAAAGAATCACACAGGATTAGCTGCTACTTCCTTTGCCCTGTGCACGCTGGGGGTGGAAAAAGCAGACAGCAAAAACGCTGGACTTCAAGAGACAAACCCGAACAGGTGGCGTGCTGGTGCCCATCTCTCTGCTGTGTGATGGGTGAGGTTTTGGGCACAGGCACAGCACCCGCAGCCCGTGTCCCCCTCTGGTTGCGGTGGCACCAGAGACCAGCGCGGGCAGATGCTGCTCCAGCTGACCACGCACCGAAACCAAAAAGCAAAGGCGGTTTGGAGCCAGCCTGCGTGGGGAGGTGCCACGTGCGGCAGAGGTGAGGATGCTCGCGGGTCCCCCCGCGCCAGCAGCCTGGCCCGGGGGCTGCCGGCAGTCGCTCAGCCTCGGGAAGGAAGGCGAGCGTGTGGGTGTGCGTGTGTGTGCGAGCCTCTCTCGAGCTGTATGAAGCCGAGAGGCTTCCTGTTTCCTTTTTAAGGTTTAACAGAATTTGAAAGCAGCCACCGCCGCGACCTGGACCAATGATCTGGGCAGAGCGGCGGGGGAGTTTCAGCTTGGCGTCTCTGGCGCCCGTTATGAATGCCAGCCTCGCTCCCGGCCCACGTGGAGCCCGCGCTCGCTCCCGGTGCCCGCTCCGCTGGCCAGCCAGGGTAAGGTGCTGCTTGCTGCTGGGGACGGATCTTTGCGAGCTGTTTAAAATGCTGAGTGTGGTTCCTTTGTCTGCTGGTCATCTCCACTGCACTTTAATGCACATTACCTGCTGCAATTTAAATTGCAAAAGTACATATACATGGTTTTTGCAATGCCTGTGATCCTCGTGCTGCTGTTTGCTGCTTGGGCTGGGCTCTGCCCTCAGCTCAGGGTGCATTATAAGAATTTTGTGTTTAAATTGCAAGCAGTCTGCTTGTGGGTGCTGTGGCGATGCAGGTGGGGGAGCGGGGTTTGGAGGGGCATGGCAGGGAGCTGGGTTTGGAGGAGCTGGGGGTCCCTCCCTGCACATCTGGGGCCACCCAAGGTGCCCAGTGCTCTTCCCCTGTCTCCTTCCCACATCTGGCACAGCCGGGGACCGCAGCCGGGCTGCCTCGAGCCGTGGGCTGACACCCACGGGGCTTGGTCACCATTCTGGGGGGGATGCACACAGCGTTCGCCACCTCTTTGCATGCTTCCCCCTGGGCTTTGGGTGAGGATCGGGGGGCAGCACTCAGGGCCTCTTCCTTTTCTTCCTTTTCTCATGTTTGAATTCCTGGCGCTGAAGGAAAGGTGAGCACACAGTGACCCCAGCCCCAGCGGGCCCCTCAGCGTCACCCAGCGCCCATCACGTGGCGGCCCCCGCGCCCTCCCTGCCCCAAAACCACAGCTTTTCCCTTGGCTTTTCCCCTCCTGCAGCCTCCCATCACCCCACGGGGACCGCTGGATCCCCCTTGCCGTGTGGCCGCTGGAGCGCGGTGCCTTTTCAAAAGCCAGCCGGCCCAATCGGCGTCTTCTTCCCCCCAAAGTTCCCTTTTTCGGGTGGTGCGCCCGCTGCCCCGCCGGTTTTTTGGCAACAGTGACCTCTGTCGGCACCGCCACCCGGCCCCGCTGCCACCCTCCAGTCACCCACGCCTCCACCCCGGCCCACGGCCTCACTCCCCCGTGGTGTCCTCAGCAGAAATGAGGAGAATCACTCAAATAGTGGGGAAAACAGTAGCGGGGAGCGATCCCGGCCTGCGTCGGGTGAGTGAGCGTCACCTCACGCCCAAATCGGCCCCGGCACATAATCGCGTGCTGAAGCCTCTTGCAGCCAGGGCAGGGATTTCGGTAAACACGCGTGCTGGGGAGCAGCTGCCAGCGATGATCAGAACCGGAGAAAAGTTACCGAAAGGTCTCCCAAGGACAGCCCAAAAACTGAAAACCTGGCGGGGATTTAATTTGTGAGCAGCGCGGCTCAGCCTCCGTGACTCATGTAAATAGCGATGTTACAACCAGTGACTAATCCTGATAGCACTTTCTGTGAATGTTTAATCCCCATTCAAGTAAGACGAGTATTTTTTACAATTAAAAAATATATATATATACGGGTGATTTTACGGGAAAGAGGTGAAGGAAAGGTTTGATCTGTGCAGGGCCAGTTTTGGCCATGCTCAGCCCCTGGAAGCAGTCCCCCCCTGCCTCCCTGTGCTCTGCTCTCAGATCTGAGAGATGGCAGCGGCTGTCCCTGGCCCTGCACACCCAGGCACGGGGTTTGGGCAGCCTGGAAGGTACTGAAAGCAGGAGGGAGAGCGTGAATATTGCCGCCTGATCCGGCACACACGCGGCACGGCAAGGTGCTGGGGATGCGGCCACATAGCCAGCCTCAGTCCCAGTGCTCCCTCCAGCTGTTAAATCCTGCACCCACACTCCTGCAGCGGGGCTGGCCGGGTGCGTGCCGTGCCGTGCCATGCTGTGCCACGCTGTGCCATGCCAGAGGTCCAGGCACCACTCAGCAGTCAGGGGCCGTCCGCAGGTGGCAGCGAGTTTTGGAGGAATGTCACGGCGCAGCGGGCCGGGGGAGTGACTCAGAGGCGCTTTAGGTCTCTGTGGTTTTTCTTTCATGGTTTTGCTGTGACTTAGCGACTTGTTTTTCGCTCCGCGGGAAGGCAGGTGCTGGCATGCCGGGCGGGCGCTCACCGGACCCAGGCTTTGGCGGGCTGGGAAGGGTTTTGGACGCAAGACTTGCACCAGCATATTGTCCGTCCCATGGGATCCTGTCCAGCTGCAGGTTTCTGAATGAGGAGGGATTGATCCACTTGGTGCTGCAGCCTCCACTCTGATGGACAAATACCCCAGCGGTGCCAAAAACCCCGACCCAAGCTGGCGATGTTGCTTGCTGGGATGCTCCTGCAGCCCTTCCGCCCAGCAGGGGCTGCCAGGGAGCTGGGGCCGGGGGTCCCTGCTGCCAGAAACACCCACCAGCTTTACTTTTTCTATGTTTTCTTCCCCAGATCTTCTTCTCTAGGTTTTGTTTTTATTTTTATTTTTTTTTCTTCTGCCGAGCCTGCACACAGCAGGGCGTTCTCCCACCTCCCACTGCACCCGGGGCATGCCGCCAGTGCTCCCCGGCTGCAAACTTTCCACAGGGTTCTTTTTTTTTCTTTTCTTTTCTTTTTGGAAGGAAAATTGGATTTTTGACAGCAGCAAAAAGAAATATTTACCAAAAAAAAAAAAAAAAAAAAAAAAAAAAAAACAACAACCTAATTTTTGCAGCAAATGGTCTTTTCATAAAGCTCACCGCGAAGCATGCGCCTGCATGCCAGAGGGGCTTGGGGGTTTCTGGCTAATGGCTGTTGAAGCTCTGCCAAAAACCGGCTTTTTCCACAGAGCTGATGATGACAACAAGGATTTTTTCAGTTTTTGTTGCAATATTCAGGGGGAAGGAGGCAGGAGAGCAGGACGAGTGTTCTCCAGCCTGCGATGCATCCACACGTGCCACCCCCTCCTGCTCCTCGTGCTTGTCAGTATTGCCATTTCACCCCTAAAAATGAAATTTCACCTCTTTGTGATAACCCACAGTCAAAATGGCCCAAAATTATGATGTGGAGGGGGGCAGGTGGAGAGGGGAGGCTCTGCCCCACCTGGGTCGGAATGCAGGAGCAATGCTCGCAGGGTGACTTCTTCCCCCAGGTTGGACGCTTCCCACCTGCTGGGTCCAATCCATCACAGCCCTGCTTTTTGGGGCGATATCCAGGTGTTGCAGAGCACGTCGTGGCATGGGCAGGACGGTGGGGGCAGAAGGCACCATGCTCAGATGCCTCCTGCCTCAGCAGGTCCTGAGTTCACTTTGGGGCTCTCCATCCCTTGAATAGCAGCCAAGCTGGCCACAAAACGACACGGCTCTTCCAGCGCAAGGCTCCACCGGCCGCATATTGAAACCATTAGGCGGGAGGGATCTGGTTCCGCTCCCTCTCCCTTTCCTCCCTCTCTCGGTGATGCAGCGGGTGCTGAGCACAGAGCCGCTTGGGCAGCAAGTGCACGTTCCCACAGCCCCTCGCAGCTGGCGAAAACCAAACCCCCCCAGCAAGTGCAGCTCCTTGGTCTGATATCCGAGAGCAAAAGCAAGTGTGTCCAAAAACATCAAGCCCTACCCAATTAACCCCGTTCTCCTCTGCGCATTGCCACCGTGGCCAGGAACATCTCGGCCGCAACTCTGCCCGGGGAAGGGTTGCTGCCCGGTGCCGGCCCCCGGTTTTTGAAGCAGGGTGGCTCTGAGCAGGGCTGGGGTTCGCTGATTCAGACAGCCCCTGCTTCACAACCCCTCCGCCACCGCGTGACTAATTCCTGGACTCGCTCTGAATCAGAGAGTAAAAACATGCCGGTAAGGCATTTTCGGGTCGGTTTATTTTCTTGAAACAAATAAGAACCGTACCCCTCACCATGCCCAAATTATGCAAAACAGGCATCAGCGGCAAGAAACGGGGCAGGCGTGGGGGGGACATGTAACGGCAGCTGGGGGCGGCCCAGTTTTGGGGAGAAGCCCCCAGGAGCAGGGTGGGCGAGGGCAGCGGGGCTGTGCTGCAGCCACCACGTGCCCGTGGCTGAGCTGGGTTTCCCTGCCCCGTGGTTCCCGCACCGTGCTGGAGGTAGCACGTGTTTGGGATGTGTTTCTTTTTCTTTCTTTTCCCTTCTCTTGCTTTTTAAAGAAATTCATTTATCCCCACAAAGCCTGATGTCAGCAACTTTTACTCCCCTCCGTGCTTGACATTTAATAGGTCTTGTTTTGAATGGCAGAAAATACGGCTTAGTAGTTAAATAAGGCAGGAGAGGAAGAGAGGGAACAGCATTGCCAAGAGCAGTAAGATCAGCCAAACCGCAGCGAAGCGCGGGGCTGCTCTTGCCGCCCCTGCTGGGAGCTGCTTGCGATCGGGAGCCTCACTGCGGAGCCGCTGGCCCTGCCGCCCTGGGGACGCTCTCTGGCCCTGCCGTTTGCTCGCCCTGCTCCCACCCTGGGGTTTTGCTGCAAACCCTCGGAAACAAGACCTTTCCCAGGGCTTATCCAAGCCCCGCGTGGCCTCCTCCTTCACCCCACATGGGAACTTTCCCACTAGATTTGAAAACCAGAAGGCATTCACCCTATTCCCATCCCCATTTCTGCCTTTTGGTCCCAGAAGGGCAGTCCCAGCCTGCAGTTTTCCATAGCAAAGGCCCTTTCTGATGAGAAAAAGCCCCAGTGTTTCCCAATGGGTGTAGCTGGCTGCCGGGGTGATGACCAGGGGCCGTGGGAAAGCCTGCCCGTCCCTCTCCTCCCTATAAACCCCGCACACTCCCAGCCTCATCCGTGGCCAGGAGCTGCAGTGAGGGAACCCAGCAGGATGCGGTGCGGGAGCTTCGGAAAGGTGCGAGAGATCTGTGCGGGGCTGGGCACAACGGGGTGGGCACTGCACCAAAATTGCCCCCCAGGGACACTGGTGCCCAGGTGCAGTGAGCAGGGGCTTCTCCGCTGGCTCTGGAATGCTGGCGGAGCACTCGGGAGGATGCCAAGGCTCAGTTCTGCTCTGCATCCCCCTTATTTCCTCACGGGGCTCAGCGCTCCTCCTTGATATTTAAGCATGAATGCTTTTTGGGCAGAAGTTGTACAGGTTTTAACTGTGAGCTCTCCCAGAAGAAGCTGAGAGCTCCAGCCCTTGTAATCCATCCCTGCTGCAGCACCGCCGCCCTGTGCGTTGCATCCCCCAGTCGAAGGGCAAGCCGGCTGGGGCAGCTTTCATTGCATCCAGATGAAATCAGCTTTGTGAAGGCAAAAGCGTGCTCGCGGGTGCCGGGGGGGGGGAGGTAGACATCCAGGCTAATGAAGATCCTTTCCCTCTGCAGGTGGCTGCAGGCCCCTGCTGGAACAGAAGGCACCTGGGAGGCTTTCCAAGGAGCGCGGCGGGGATGCCGGTGGGGATGCCGGAGGTGCAGCGGGTGAGTCAGAGCCGGCAGCCCTGGCCCGGGCACGGTGGGCTGCTGCCCCCGGTTACATATCTGGGGCAGGGAGGGAAGCCAGTGGCGTCATGCGGGGCCGGCCCATGCAGGGCAGGGAGCAGGGACCCGAGATGGGAAATGAAGTCCAGCTCCTTACCTCCCGCGGTGGTACTGGAGGGGCCAGGGAGTGTGGCAGCAGCTCATCTCTTCTGCGGGAAACACGAGTATTTTTGAGCCTGTGCACTTACAGTAAATGAAACTGGGTCTGTAATATCGGGGCCACGTGATGAGCACTTTTGGTAACTTGGCTCCTGCTCGAGCAAGAGGAGAGGAAAACCCCAGGGAGCGGTGGGGCGGAGGCAGGAGGTGCTGTGCCTCTCCGGGCAGGCACAGATGAGTCATCGGGCTCAGCTCCACGGGGCAGCCATGGTCGTGGTCGTGATCCTGGCCATGGCCATGGCCATGGTAGTTCCTCGGTGCTGGCCCCACCATGATGCTCTCCCTGCTGCTCCCTCTGAGACCTGTGCTGCTGCTGCTCTGGGCGCTGTGTACATTTTGGGGCTGAAAGTGCTGTTTTGCAATGAGCTCAGCTTCTTCCCATGTCCCTATCCCCCCACGTCCCCGCAGCGGAGCCAGCCCCGTGTCCAGCCACAGAGGGCAAGGGAGGATTTTGAGCACGGCACTTGCTAATCACAGCATCCCTGAGCGAACCACAAAAGCCACTTTGAGCCTGAGCGAGAGGTTGCATTGTGCTGACAAAAGGGGCGAGGGCAGCGCAGAGCCGCTGACTGCTCCTCGCTGTGGTTTTCAATGGGATGGTGGGGAAGGGAAGGGAAAAGGGAAGGGAAAAGGGAAGGCGCAGCTCAGGCTGGGAGCCTCCGGCTAGGTTTCCCACACCTGAGCCATGCCACAGCCCGGGGCCATCCCACAGGTTGGCAATGCTGTGCACCCTCCAAAATGAGGATTTCTTGGGGATTTTAGCCTGAAAGGAATTAAAACAAATCCTCTGCATTAGACCAAAGCTGGGTATTTTGGAAATCAACTTCCTGCTGCCCTGGGGCTGTGGCAGGGCACCAGGGAGCGGTAGGGATGAGGACGTGTGCTTGGACCAGAGGTGGAGAAAACAGGAACTGCTTCTTCATGAGAATTTAAAGTGAAATCAGTTTAAAGAACTGAGACAGGCCGAAGGGTCGCAGCGAGGCAGGGCTGCTGGCAGATCGCGCAATTTCTCATCATCCAGCACCAGTTACAGGCAGAGGCTTCAATGACATCCATCTGTCCTTCTGCAGTTTTTTGGGTGAAAGGGAAGCAGATTCAGACCAGAACTGGAGCTCCGATTGTCACAGGTTCAGGCAGATTCCCTGCCCCGCCACCTCCCCAAACAAGCACACGGGTGCAGCTGCACAGCCAGGCATGCAATGCCCACGTGGAAGAAGCAGGGGAAGGAAAGCTCCATGCTGGGTTTTTTGCCCCGCGCGCAGCCCAGTACCTCCTGCACCAGCCAGCTCTCCGCTGCTCCCTGGGCTTTATCCTGAACATTTTTGGCCATCGTCATCAAGGGCTCGGCCGGGAGGAGGCCGCTCGCCTCCAGCTTTGAGATTTGTGCTGAGCTGAGGCAACGCAAGCCAGGCTCGACGCTGTCAGATTGCCCGGGAGATAGGGAAGCTGGAGGAGGAATCGCAACTCTTTTGTAACCGAGAGCACGGAAGCACGCGGGCGCCCCTTCGGCGCGGGGCTTTGCCCCAAGGATTTGCCCCTGCTCCGCCTGCGGGCTACCAGCGCCCTAGGGCCCTTCAACTCGGCGTATTTCATTTTAGTGCTTTAAATTTGCCGTTTGGGACAAAGTCCCGGAAGGAAGACAGCTCCTGAGGTACGTGCGCAGCGGGGAGGGAGCGCTCCCGAGCCTTACAACAAGGCGGGACTTCTCCCGGGCTGCTGTTACAATTGCTAAATACTTTTTCCCACCTGTGGCAGCAGATCTCATAGCTATATTTTCAAAACTCGGGTTCATCAACCACAGTGACGGATTTTACTGTCTGGCATGTAGGAACTTCAGTAATTTCACTCCCGCGTGGAGTATTTGTTTTTCAGTGTTATAAAACTCCCATTTGCGGTAACGAGCTCCCTCGTTGCTGCCAGGCTCTCCTGCTGCAGGGCTTGGAAATTGGGTGCCTGCTGCTGGAAACATCAGCTCCCTGAGCCGCCCCGGCCCGTCTGGAGAGGGAATGGATGCAATTAAACTAAAGCGCTGAGCCGTGCTGAGCCTTCGGTGACAGAGAGGAGCTCGCCACAGGGGAGCACGATTTCTGTTTGCAGGCTGGGGACTTCTCAGCGATTTCTGGCAAAGCGCAGAGCGCGCGGTTCTCCTTCTGCTTCGCGTGCTGACCACAGCCTTAGGCAGCGAGAAGAAATGTACTTTCACACGCCGCCGGGTCGCCCGCCCCACATGACAAGGAATTCCCAAAGCATGACAGTGAGTTAATGGCACAGCACTGCAAAACCCCAATATCGCTTCTGTTACTTTCGTTATCACTCGCGAAGCGAAGCGGCGCACAGCAGCGATGCACAGTGATTCAGCAGAGCCCTGCCAGCGCCCGCTGCTCATCCTCCTGCCCCATCCTCCAGGCAGGGGATGGCATGGGGGGGAGGGAGGTGGGCAAAACCCCCTGGTTTGGCTTCTCCCGTGGGCCTTTTTTTGCCCTTTTGTGAACTTAGGTTGTGGAAGCTGCTTGATTTGGTGCGCTGAAGTGAACTATTGCCTTGGTTTTCTGATATTTGTATTTGCTGATACATTTATTTTCTGATACATATAATTTCCAATACATCCAATTTCCGATATGTACATTTTCTGATACATATACTTTGTGATATATAGATTATTAACTAGTGAAGGAATGCTATGGACACCTCTCTGGATGCATTGTTGTGGTAGCCCTCACTTGTACCAGGCTGACAGATTTACATCTATATATATATATATATATATATATATATATATATATATTTTCTGTCATTTATTTAAATTCCACAGAGCAGTCCTGTTATTGCCTGACCAAGAATCTTCAAATAAGGGGCAGACTTTTGTGTGCACGGAAGAAACGTGCACCAGCAGCATCGGTGTGAGCCTCTCTCACCCGCTCCTGCTTGAGGCTGTGCTCAGCCTCTTGGTGGAGGTTTTTTCCATCTATTTGCAGGATGGTTGGTGACTCAAAGTTCAGTCAACCTGCTTTTCACGTGGCTGGGCACTGGGGGAGTGACGCTCATATCATTTTCTTGCTGCTCTCAGCAAGGTCTCCAGGTCCGTAATGAATTTGGGCACCTGGGCTTTACCCTCCCAGCCCATGAGGACAGACGAGGAGTCTGCAGGGTGGGTCACGGCTCGTGTGGTCGCACCTAGACACCCGTGCCTTGCTCTGAGCATCGGCCGCACAAGGACCTGGGAGCAGGTTTTGCTGTCTGCCCCTGGGATGCCAGGCTGCTGCTTTGGAAGCCCACTGAGAGCAGGGGGTGCTCAGGCTCACCATGGCCATCTCTGTTTCCATGTCTCCTCACTACTGCTTCTGCAGCCCATGCCGCTTCAGCCGCCCGCGAGCTTTCAGTGTTTTCACAGAATACTTTGCTTTCGTGTTTAAGAGGCTGGAGCGACTCCAAAGCAAACATTGCTAACCCAGAGATAAACAATCCGTGTTGTATAAAATGCAGCAACCTTTTTCTTCCCCGAATTGTGGCGCTCAGCCCGGGTGAGCTGTGCTTTCCACCAGCAGGCCAGCAAAGCCTGAGAAGTGGCGGCATCAGTGCAGTGCCAACTGCAGAGCGGCCCTTCGGCCACGTGCACATCCGTCCCCTGGAGCTACTAGCAAATATTTCCTTCACCACCGTCTCTGCCCAATCAGCTTTTTTGTTAGCAAAATCAACATCACAGCTCAGGATTCCTTGGTCCAAGACCTTCGGCCAGCGTCCCAAAATCTGTGCTCCTCGCGGGCCCCATGTCTGTGCCGAAAAGCCCCTGTGACCTCCTGGGGCTGCACAGAAAGTTGTTTTCTTTCTGGGTGTCCTGAATAAAAGCACTATATTAACCAATGGTGCCCAAAGGCTCACCATTTGCCCTTGTGTCATTGGCCAGGGGATGATTTGCAGATGAGAACGTGAGCATGGGAAGTTTGCTCGGCACAAGCTGGTTGCCTGCAGCTGTGCTTGCACACAGCAGCAATGCCCCCTTCCAAGAGGCTGCGGTGACCCAGGATGCTGGCCAAAATGGGGCTGAAGACATCACTGGTGGAGCCAGAGGGCAGGGACGGCTTGCCACGATGATTTTCTGCTAGCAGCATTGCTACCCTGAAATAATAATAATACACCGTAGAGATGGGCAATGAGCACTGCTCTCTCTGGCAGGAGCGGTGTGTAGCTTCCAACATACAAGGCAGCAGCAGAAGTGCTTAGGGGGGGTTATTTGGAAGGAGCTGGAGCAGGGCAGGGGCGTCCCACAGGGGGGCAATGGCTCTGCATGCTGGCCCCCCACCCCTTGCCTGGCCCCTGCCCGTGAGGCTCTGCTCACCGCTCTGCTGCAAAATGGAGAAGCCAGGGAGCCCTCGGCACGGCCCCGCTCCCGGCACCGGCCCCAGTGCAGCACCGATCTGCTCTATAATGGGATGTGGTTTGACCCCAAGTGGGAGGGTTTAGCCTTATATACCATTTATTTGCATACCCTTGTCTGAAATGAGTGTTTCAGGACAGTTTACCGGGGCTCGGTATCCCAAACACCCACCAGAACAAAACCTGCCGCCGGGCCGTTTCAGACAGGGCGGCGAGGCGGCGTCTGGCTGTGTTATCGCCGCGCACATCTCGGCTGGCTCAGACGCAGGCGTGCCGTGCCCTCCAACGCAGAGGCGTTCGCAGGGCTCTCGCCGCAGGGCCGCCCCCTCCCTGGCCCCCACACTTTGGGTGCAGCACCTTGGGGTGCGCCGGTGTCACCCGCATCTCGGCCGCACCGAGAGCGTGCCAGGGGCAGCGGGAGCGCAGCTGCAGGCGAGGATACGCGTGATGCCGGGCGCAGGGACACCTCTGTTCCTCCGCAAGGTTTTCAGCTGATTTTCTGTTTCTTAAAAGAGTTTTGTAAATTGTTTATCAGCCTGGTGATAGGTGCTCTGTATGCATAAATATACATATGTATATTTTTATAGGTATTTACATGAAATGAGGACTTGCACGTGCCGTCAGCGGAGCGCACGTAATGCTGGGCAGCAAGGCAAGGCTGACGCGTGCCGCCAGCGCAGGGGCTAATCCCTGCCATAAACTTGTGCTCTGAAAGCATGTTTTTTTTTTCACTGTCTGTGTACTCGAGATCTCAAACGATTTCAGAATGACTCAGAAACAAGGGAACGGGCTTTGCTGAAAGAAAGCACTGGGCTGGAAACGCTGCTGCTGGGGTGGATGAGGCAGGGAGCTGGCTCCTCCTGAAAACAGTGTGGTGGTGGTGAAGACCAAGGCAGGGGTGACTTTTGCAACCCAATGGACAGAATGGATTCCAATTTGCCTTTTTATCCTCATTTTGTTGGCTGTGCCTGACTTTTTGGGGATGGAATTTAAGGAAAGCAGCACAGCCACCTTATCTGGGGCAGCGCATGCCCTGCAGGTAATTTCTCACCCCAGTGATGGTTCCTGCGCCAAAAAAGCTGTGCCTGCAGGGAGGGCAGCCAAAAGCCATCCCAGGCCTGGGGCTGCCGTGCTGGCCGAACCTCCCCAATTGTCAGAGACCTCGCAAACAGCCTCCCTGCCTCTTCTCAGTGCGGCCAAAGGTGTTTAAAATATATATATTTTTATGTAAATACACATCGTAAAACCACAAGATGTTTCTCAGTTTTGTTTTCAGCTGGCTTTGATGATACGATTGGCATCTCAGCCATGCGGCGATGCTCAGGGTGCGTGGCCACCGCACGTACCGGGGGAATATTTCACAAAACGCCCTGCGCCACCCCGCAGAGCTGGGGACGTTATTTCCTATGTAGTTGGTGGCTGGGATTTCCCACTCGCCCCCGCAGGCTGCTCCCTTGCTGGGGGCACAGAAAACTACTTTTTTCTGCTCTCCAATCTCCACTTCGAGCCGAGGCATTGCAGCAGTGAATAGCCCCCAAAATATTGTTGCAGTGCCTGTTTGTTATTTTTTTTTCAGCTTAATTGTTGTAGAGGCAGTTACTAAACCCCCGTGGAAGTCCCAGTGTGATTTTCCTGGCAGGTTTCATTTTCAAGGCAGCTGCTTACGACTCTTGCCAGGCTTGCAGGTAGGAGAGCAGTAGCAGCCTGGTTCCTCTCCACCCAATCACAGCCACCACGTTGTGCATAGTACCAAAGAGCCAAATGAGCTCAATCCCAAGCCCAGGCTCTTACATTTTTCACGATTCTCCTTTCGCCCTGTCACCCGCGTAGCAGTCAAACAGCAGCAGAGCCATTCGCCCACCGCTGCCCAGAAATGCTGTAAATTACTGTCTGAAATTGTCCAAAATTTTGGTTTCCTCAAATGTGGTCAGCTGTGCAGTAAAAGCTTATTGTGTAGCCCACTTTCAGGGGAGTCTTGGTGTTTCACTCTTTCCACATGAGTCAAACTAAAATGATTTTGCAAACCTCCCCGGGTTTGTGCCCTCCCTCGCCGAGCGGCAAATATTAGTGCGGCTGATGGGCTGCTCGACCGCGCGGCAAAGAAATGGATGAGTCAAAATACGCCGTTATCGAACCCTGCCCGTTTTAGCTGCGTTTCGGCTCCCTTCTTTAAACAATGACGTGTGGAGCACTTTGCTGTAACAGCGGGCTGCTCTTCGGCTCTGGCAGGGGGATGAAATAGCGGGGTGGAAATCAGCCTGCAGCTCGGCATCCAGCCCTCGGCACCCAGGTGCTGCTGCCACCGCCGTGGTGCCGTGCTGCGTGGAGCAGCCACCGGCACCAGCCCTGTTCCAGGCTGGGGCTGGGGGGACAAAACACAGGGAGGGTCTCTTGCCACGCGTCTGGTCATCCCTTACGGGCGATAAATAGAGGAAGAATCATTCTCAAACGCGGCGTGCTGCGCTTTGTCACAGGAAGTGCAGACAGCGCTGGGAGACCCGTGGCAGGCTTATTTTCTCTAAATTTTGGCACACAAAAGCCCTCAGGAGGGTGCCCACCGGGGGCCCTGGTACGGCCTGGGGGTGTCGGGGGTGCACAGATTCTGACAGAGCTTCAGGGGGCTGTGCGCTCAGGGTGGGCATGGCGGTGGCGGCGGGGTCCCCCTGCGGGCCCCCCTGGGGGTGTAGGCGTGCACCGTGCCCCGCGGCTGAGGGGCCGAAATTGTGTCCATCACCCCGAGGCCAGCTGCCACCGCTGCCGCCAGCCCTTTCGGGGAAACCGTTGTGGGCTTGTGCAACGGTGAGGCAGCAGCAGCGGCAGCAGGGCCAGGAAGGGGAGCGGGGTTTCGCGATGTGTCATGCCCCTGGCCCGCCGCGGGCGGCTTCGTGGAAAAACCCAGGAGATCAGCAGCCGTTTGGGGGACGGGGACAGCTGGGAATCCGGCCCCTCACTTCCCTCCCCAGCGGCCGTGCTCAGCATGGCCGCACACCCTTCCCACCCGGGGAAAAGGTGTTCGTTCTGCCGTGACCCCAAAATGGCAGCACCGAGCCCCCACTTGGCACCGGCCCACGGTGGCCTGGGTGGGCGCCAGGCCTTGAGCCCCGTGCAGCGCGCTCGGCTGCTGAAACCCAGCCCTCCTTGGCGAGACTTTCATTTTATTTTTAAATACCTTGATTCTGCGGTATTAATTTGCTTTTTGGTTTCGATATTAATATCGAATACGCACCAGGTCGGCGGCGTTTGTTTTCGGTGGTAAATAAGCGCTCAAGTGATTTAATCCACGTGGCACTGGCACGGTGAGGGCCTGGGGGGCTCAGCGCGGCCTCGCAGATGGACAGTGGCACCCAAACACCCTCGCGAGTCTCCCCGAGACCCCATCAGCCCATCAGGATAGGGCTACTTCACATTTTGGGGGGAAAATGGCAGAAATGGGCACCATGCCAGACATGCCCATGCCATGCCAGCCATAGGGGCCGATGTGCCGGGCTGGCACTGCCCATGCACCACTGGCCCTCTGCAGAGAGGGAATTCAGTCAAAGGATGATTTGGGGGTTAAATCTGCCCTTTTTCTCGTTGCGCCATGGCTGGCCTCGCACTGTATTTGCCACTGTACTGTAGCTGAAAGGTTGCAAACAGTTTTGGGAACAAGATGTCTGCCTAAAGCATGACAGAATTGGCCACAAATTGCAGATGAGACTGATAACAAAAGCCAACAACATAAAATATGTAGAAAAACAACACGTTAAAGGCTACAAGACCACTGAAGGGCTTTTTTGTGTGTTCTTTAACCAGGTCTCTAGCGATGGAAGTAAAAACACATGAAAAGAAAAAAAGAAAAAAGCTTTTTTTTTTTTTTTTTTTTCTTTCTTTCAGAAAACAATCAGCTTCTCCCTCTTTAAAACCTTGCAAACGAAGTGGTCACACCGCACAGACAGGGCAGCAGTGCCAGGGGCTGTGAGCCTCTTCCCCGTGGCCTTGGGCTCTGCCACTGATTTTGGAAGAGCCTGCAGCCAGCAGCATCCGTTTTTCATGGTATTTTTTCAGCAAACCTCTGCATTGGGCTGTTTTTGGGTGCAGCAGTGGTTTTTTGGGGGGTAGCTGTGAGGCTGTTTTCTCTTCATATAAGCCTGAATCTATCACCAACATTTTCATAGCAAACGTAATCCTTTCGGCCCCATAGAACAAGGGGGGAACGAAACCTCGGCCAGCTCGGTACTGAGATGCAGGACGGTTTTTGCATGAAACACGGTGTGTTGTCTCACAGCAAAGGGAAAAACAGGCTGCAGCTACCTGCTGGAGGGGAGTTTCCTTTGTTTTAATAAATCAGGCTGAGCTCAGAAATTAGGATGAGGTTTTTGTTTTTGTTCTACTTATTTAATCTTTGTTTTTATAAATAAATACAAATAACTCAAACTGAAACTTGATGGCTTTGGTGATAATAAAAGAGCAGCCCTGGGGAAATTTTCTTCATTAACATGTTCTTTCACAGCCCACACTCGGGTTTCGGTAGGAAAACTGCTTAACCTTTTCAGCAGCAGCAGCAAATGCCTTTTGAAGTCCAAACACACTGAAACACCAGGTTCACGACTCAAAGCTGGTTGTGCGTTGCCACGGTTTGGCTCTGTTTTGGGTTTGCAAGGAGGGCAGAAATCCTGCTGCCTCTCCCCGGCACTCCACACAACTGCAGCTTCCACATCCCTGGAGCAGCATGTTTGCCTTTTTGCCATTTTCTATAAGAAAAAGGGGCCGAGGGGAAATAAATCTGCTGTCTGCATGCAGCTCCATGTTGCATTGCCTGATTTCTGTGTCTGTCTCCATTTCCCTGCTGTCCCTGCCTGTTGATATGCATGTGGCTGGGATGCAGGCAAGCAGAGCATCACCCTGGGGGCAGGTTTGTGTTTTGTTCTTCCAGACCTGCTTGGAGTATGCAGGAGTGTGGTGCCAGCATGAGGCTGGTGTCTCCACCCCATGTTTGATTTTGGGGGGCTGACTGTGTGCCTGGCACCCTTGCCTTGTTTGCAAGCAGCAGCCCCTGCTTTGGGTGCAGCCAGCCCCATGCTGGGAGCAGAGTCTTTGTCCCCAGCCACCCTTCCCCTTTTCCCATGCCACCTCCTTGCCCTGAGCAGGAGTGAGCATCAAAAGCACAGGATTTTTTAAAAAAATGTCTTTTTTTTTCTTCTTTTTTTATTTTTTTTTGGTGTGGGGGGGAGCAGATCTGTGCTCTACTAGCTCCCTTACACCATACTAGTTTTTAGTATTTGCAGCTCACTTCCTGTATGAGGTTAGTTTGTTTATCATAAAAACCTATTTTTAAACCCATTTCTGCCAATAAGTAATTTGAATGCTGATGCTCACTCGTAGCGTTCCCTGGCCAGCCAGGGGCTCGGCAACTGCCTCAAGTCCCAGGCATACAGCGATGGCACTCGGTGGCTTTTCTTGGGAGATGCCCCCAAGGAGATGCCCCAAGTGCATCCATTAGAGCCATCAGCCCAGTTCATGTGGTCAGGAGGGGGCTTTATCCCTAGATTGTTCTGTAAAGCTAGTTTTAGAGAGATCAGGGCAGCGTGCTCACCTTGGGCTTCCCAGCATCCACCAGGCACTAATCTTAAGCCATCGTTTTGAGCGAGGGGAGAACTGGGCAGCATGCAGTGTTTCCCACATCCCGGTGCCACCAAGCCCGCTCGCTATCGCCTGCGAGACACCATCAGCCATGGCACCACCCAAATCCCATAGACAAGGGTAGACCCAGAAGTAATAACAGTATGTGCTGAGATTAAAAACCCACTTTTCGTTTGGAAGGACATGCGGAAACACATCCCTCCGCTTGCATTTTTGCAGCCATCTCCTTGCCGAGATGCTGAGATGCCTCCTCATGACCCAGAGCTGGGCCAGGCATCCCACGGGAGCTGGGAGGAGGTGCGCTGCCAGTTTCTGGTTTATGAAGAAAAAAAAAAAAAAAAGGCAAAAACTCCATACTTTTTTTTCACCTTTCTCCAGGCTGAACCCTGTGCTGCTGCAGCTGTGCAAACCAGAGCCAATTAGAGCAGCACCGACAGTGCTGGTGCACAGTGGGGGAAGCAGCATCTTGCTGCCCAGCGCGTTGCCCCCTTCGGGAACTGACATTGTGCCACCTTCAAACATTTCCTCCCTAATTAAAATGATGTCTTTGTCAAAAAGTTCCCATTCGGCATGTGATGTCGTGAATAACATTGAGACAAAGCGTGGTTTAATTAACTCCAGCCACGTGACCAAGCAACAAATGCTCCCCCGTGCTCTCTTGACAAAATTAAAATATGAGCCCATCAAAATGCTGGCCAGGAGAAACCCCTGCCCCATTCCTTCTGCACTGGTGGGATTTGTCTGCCTGCAGGCCAAAGCTGCTGGGGGGTTTTGGCTCAGGACAGGGCTGCTGGGTTAGGGAGAGCAGCCTGCATCTGGCTTGCCTGACCCAGGTGGCTTTCACGCCTTGGGGCTGGCACTGGGAGCGGCAGGAGGCCGGCAGCAGATGGAAATTGGCTTTTTTACACCATACAGACACATCCACACAGCTCTCCCCTCACTGCTGCCAGGGTCCTGCTGGGCGATGCGGTGCGAGAGCCTGGGAAGCCCTTCCAGTGGCCAGAGCCCTGTGATGCCCATCCGCAGCGAGGTGAAACCGCCCAGGTCGAACATCCTAGAACCCTCCAGAAATGTACAAAAACCCACTGGAAACAGTGAGCTTTGTTGCAGTATGAAAATCAGATGCAAAGCTTGGTGGGTATTTTTAGCTGTTTAAGGCTGAACAGGTGTTTGAAAGGTCAGAGGCGAGTCATTGGAAAAAAATATAGTGAGAGCATGGCAGGATGGCTCTGCCGCTCCCCTGGTGCTGGATGGCCCCAGAGCCTTCCAGTCTCATTTTATAGGGGATGGAGCTTGGGGCCTGCTTTGTCCATGGCCCTGCAGCACCTCAGGGATGCTCAGGGCAGTGCTGTGTGCCCCCATGGGCTGTCTTTGGAAATGGACGCTTGACTTAATGGGTTATTTTTTAAAAAAAGAATGAGATTAATCCCACGTTAAAGGCCCACACAAATCCATATTGAAGCTGTCACTCAGTGTTCTTTATTAAAACAGAGCATTTTGATTTAATAGTGCTGGGGTGCGGGCAGGAGGAGCCCTCCCTGCTGCCCATCACTGCGGGTGGCTTTCGGTGGCCGTCCTCCATCTCGCTGCCTCCCATCAAGTTTAGAAGGGCTTCCTTCCATGTACCGTAGCTCACTGAGCCTCAAAGTGGTAATCATCAGATTTAAATGTCCCCAATCAACAAGCCTAGGTACATTTCCAGTAGGTTCAGCTGACAGGGGTTAAGAGCAGATGCACATGCAGCCATGAGCCATTTGTGTGGCTTTTTCCATGATCGAACTGTGTGTTGTTTTTTTTTTTTTTTTTCTTTTTCAAGGCATAAAAGAAGTTTGTCATCATTCAAACAAAGATAAAGTTGCTGGTGGTTTTAATTTTTTACTCAAGCAAACCTTTCAGGCCACAGGAAGAAAGGGCCTCTCTCTTGGGGCAGGACCTGGTGATGTGTCTTTGGTGGACCTGGGACATGGCCAACTGGGACCTTGCCGGCTGGGACCAGCCTTTGCCAACCTGGACATAGCCATGGCCAAAGTGGGCCAGGTCCACCACGGCACCAGCCATGGCCAACCTGGACGTGGCCATGGCCAAGCCGGGCCATGAGCACCCTGGGCTGGCCGTAGCTGCAGGAAGGAGCCGCCTGGCGTTCTCACCACCACGCAATGCTGCCGAGGTGTGTTTCCCTCCCCTGCTGTCTCACCAAGGTCGCGGGGTTCGGGCAGGCAACTTCCAAAATGAGTCACAGCAAAAACAAAGGGAGAACAGCCGGTGGGACAACCTGCCTGCACAGGCTGCTCTGGCACTGCTCCAGCTCCAGCTCAAGGCCGAGCCCCTGTTGTTTATGTCACAAAAGCTCTGTTTCATTTTTTCCCCAAAAAACATGAGGCAGAACGTCCATCCCACGCACTGTGTTGCCCAGAGGGCTGCTACGTCAGGTGAACAGAGAGCACCGAGGGCTTCAAACCCTCCTGGACAGGTCAGGGCTCTCCCCAAAGCCTCTCCTAATGTCCCAGTGCCACCGCGCTTCTAACGGGACAGAAAACCCCTGTGCAGCGCGGGGCTGGCAGCTGGCATGGCCTTGTCTGGGCAGTATGGCCTTTTTTTGAGTTAAGCTCCCGAAATAGCACCTGAAACCTATAAACTTCCCTTTCAGGAACTTCTGTAATTTGAAACACGCACAAGAAAAAAATAATAATCCAGAATTTTTTTTGTTGTTTGTCAAGGGGGACTTTTATTTTTTTAATACATTTCGGCAGGAGGCAGTGGCTCTCACAGGGAGTGGGTTTCTGCTCTCACAGGGAGCAGGTTTTGGGGCACTTTTCCCTCTGATTTCTTTCTTTTCCCCCTTTCTTCCTTCCTTTTTGCTGTTGCTTTGGAGGTGAAGGCAGGCGAGCATGGTCAGGATTTATCCACCGAAAAAACTGATAATGGCCAGCATCACAGTCTGCTCAGCGGAGGCTCCCCAGCAGTGTGCACCGAGCGCTCGGCATCGCTGTTAAAAAAGGGACAATGATTAAAGACGGCCTCCCAAGCACACAGGTTGGGGATCTTTTATTTATGGGAGAGCAGAAAATCTGTAATGCACTTCAGGACTTTGGAGAGCCAAAAAAGGGAGAAAAATAATGGGGCGCAGCAACATCTTCTAAAGCAACTCCTCGTCAAGCAGCTAAAACCAGCTTTAACACAACAAACCAAACCGTGCAGGGGGTAAAGCGCCACTGCCTCTGCAGAAACAAGCCCTGCTCTCGCAGCCATGACTCACCCGGATCAATGCCACGGCCGGGTTCCCAGCAAAGGGATGCGTGCTGATCCCTAATTAGTGATCTGAGCACTGCGCTGCCTGTCAGAGCACGAGGAACCGTCTGGGTGGGCACCACGGCTGTGACACCAGCTGGGAGACGCAGAGCGCTAGGTACAAACAGGGGAGCACGCATGGAGATATGTGTGCATGGAAAGGGATGTGAGGCGCCTCGTTTCTGCCATTCCCTGCTGCACGTCGACCTTTCCTGCTTCATTTCACGAGCTTCGCCATCACCCTGTATGTGCTCCTTTTGTGCTGAGAGCCCCATGTGAGCGATTGCAGCAAAATAATTGCTCCAAACCGCGGCTGATGCTATCAGTTATCTGCCATCTATTATCTGTGGTGAAATAAAGGCGAAAAGAGCGAGCGCGCGGGTACACGATGCAGGACCCGGTCCCTCGTCCTCTTTTGCCATCACCGACCCTGAGGCGGATCCAGCCCTAAAACGTCAGGGAGGGCTCTGAACTGGGGGCAGGAGGGAGCTGAGGCAGTCATTTTTACACACAGGTTTTGATTCAAAATTTTAAAAAATATATAAAATTTAAAGTAACAGCTAAAAAATCTGAGAACTTCTCAGATGACTTGATTGGGAATCCTAAACAGGCTCTCAAGAAAGAGCTTGCCTTGCAAAACCCTATTAAATTAATTAACAAACTAAATCAATCACAGGCTTGCTCTCCTCATTTGCAGACATTTAAAATCACCAAGAATTTCCTCGCAGAGGGTTTTTGAATAAAAGAGCTTAATTTAATAGATGTAGTACAGCACCAGGAAGCTGAAAGCATCTCAGACCAGAACAAAGCCCCCCCCACAAGCCTGGAGCAGCCTGCCACCGCACCTTAGGGAGAATTGGTGATAAAATGGCAATTATCTGTCACCATCACCCTCCCCCCAGCTGATATGAAAATCCCCAAAGAAAGCAGCACTCATGACAAATAGTTGAAAGTTTTATTCATATAAAACTCATATTATAGTACATAAAAGATTGCATCTTAAAAAAAAAAAAAAAAAAAAAAAAAAAAAAAAAAAAAAAAAAGATCTGCAATTATTTACAGCAGTATTGCACAAGTAAAGTGGCAATTACCCTGTCCAAAATTCATCAGTGCAAAACACAAGTAAGCCAGGGAAATTGCAATAAAAATGCTACATATGCTGGGTCCTATGAAATGAGTTAGTAATTAATCAGGACATCAGCGTGCACTCCCATTGTACCTGATGCTAAATCTGGTCCAAGGATTATGGCTGAGACAGAGGAAAATGTGGTTTTAAAAGGGACTGACAAAACTCATGGAGGTGGAGAAGCCAAACTGCCACTGAATGTCACTAATGCTGATATCTTATATGTGCCTAAATCACTACGGGAAAGTGGCACTTAGACACTTAAAACCAACAAATCTCTTTTCCTACACTGTGGTGGCTGCACTGAATCCAGTAGGCAGTGCTGGGAGGTTGATCACTCGCATGGTCCATACACACCAGAGACCTGGGGGCAGGGGGGGGCGAGACACAACCTGTGGAGGAACTTAAATAAGCAGAAAATAAATATGCAACCTTTCTGCAAGTTACAGCATTATGGAACAGTAGAGTGCATTAATTACACGGGAGGAAAAAAAAAAAATCTACAGTATTTACCAAGTTCAACTCTATAAAAAAAGTTTAGAAAAAACAGGATTTTTTTTTGCTTACTTATAAGCTGTACAAAACTTACACAAGAAAGGAAAGGGACTACATTGCACACAGATATTTGGCTCAGATGATGAAAATAATATGGTGCACTACTCTAATAAATATTCAGGTATTTACAGTTACCAGAAGAGGAGAAGCATAACACACAGTGCGAGACCATCCAGCAAATCTGGTTTCTCCACAACCACAGAAAACTTCATTGAATCGTTTCGGCAGAACAGAGAGCACAGGCTACAGAGGCTTAAAACGACCCAAAAAATCCATCAGCAAACATAGTTAAAAATGAGTTTAATCACTATTTAAAAACACCTTTTTCAGAAATTTTATTTAAAAAAACAACCCCCACGAGCCTACAGGGGGGTGAAGCCTGTTTTTTCAGGGGGCTGCTTTTTCCTCTATCTACCTTCTGGCCGGGAAAGCTTGCAGCGAAGAAGCCCAAGCCAGCCAGTGCCGACACCTCGGGTTCTCCCCCAGGGACTCATGGAGTTTTTCCGCGGCGCGGGAGGACGGGGTAAAGTGCTGGGCACCGGCCGCGATTCTTTGGTGTGCTCCACGGGACATGCTCAGGGCAGCGCAGCCTCCAGCCCGGCCAGGGTCGGTGGACGTGGCAGCTGCTCGCTCTCCACAAGTGCAGAGGTTCCCCCTCTAAAATACTCTTCTCGATTCATCATTGCAGCCGAGGCCATCTCCCGCAAGAGATGCTTGTCTTGCAGGACCATAAAAAAAAAATAAAAATACTAAAATTGCTCCATAATCCTTCCAACGAGTGCAATCAGGGGCACGCAGCCACCAATGGGTCATCGCCTATCAGCCAGTGCATAGAGGTCAGATTGTACAGCTCTTCCAGCATGGAAACACTGATCTTCACACAATGGCACTCAGAACAGCTTCTCCTGACACATATATTGCAACACAGTAGGAAAAAACCACTATTGTGGGGCTGGGTTTGCTTTTTCTTCTACGGTGCTGGTGAAACCAGAACTAACTGCAGCATTTGGAAGGTGATTTTAGGACCATTTACACCAGCCAGAGGAAAAGGGACAGCTTTGAAGGCGAGAGAAGTATGTTTGTGCATAGATACGCGGGCAGTCGGAGCAACTGCACGCCCCAAAAGCACCTGCCATGCAGGAGCCTCCCACGTGAGATGAACCAGAGATGTTGGTGGGGCCTCCAACGGCAGGGACATGGATCCTGCTACTGCTGGTGGCCTCCTGGGCCTCTCATAGAGCTTCCTGAGCCACACGGGATGGTCTACAGCTGGGAGAAGAGGCAGGGCATTGTCCTGAGGCAACAAACACCTGCTGAGGTCTTCCCAGGTGGAAGGAGGAGACGTGGCACATGAAGAAGACCTCCCCAAGGCAGTCAGTGGGGAGCAGACACAACACTCCATGTCGAGCAAGTCACCAGTAGGTCGGTGCCACCTGAACAGCAGACACATGCAAGTCCGTGTCCTGCAGCACTGCCATGTCCCTTCTTCCAGCTGGATCCCCTCACAGGAACCTTTGGGGTCTTCATCTCCATGCCTGTACCTGGCTGGCTTCTCCCATTGTCCTGGTCCTGTCTGAACAGAAGATCCCAGGAAACATCCAACGTGCCACAAACCCTCCTGGGTTTAACAGCAACGCACTAACCATGCCTTAGAACAGTTCCTGGAGTCAAGCAGCAGGACCTGTCTCTGGGTGCAAAACTGCAGTGTTTTGGGAACTGTTTTAACCTGCCTCCAAGAATGTTTTATTGCTGAATTACTCAGTCACCGTTATATATTATAATATACAATACAGAAGCATTTTCACACATCTTATAGAAAGAATTTCTAAAAAAAGGCAACCTGGTGGACTGTTCTTTGTTTGGTTGGTTGTGATATCTTGGACCCTGGGAATCTGACAGCTAAGTCTTGAAATTCAGAATTTTAAAAAAATTATATATATATATATATATAAAAAAAAAAAACAGTCAGCAGGAAATAGGCTATTTGCACGATGCAAATGAAGTTGGATTTAGGGTAGCATTAGGTATTTACAGGTAAGAGAAGTGCTGATTGAAATCCCTCTGCCCTTCTTCCCTCCTCACTCTCTTTGGCAGCCAGGAGGAGGCGGCAGCGCAGTGGCTGCGGCACAAACTAAGGCAGCTCTGCAAATCAGCTGGCTCTGCTGTTTTTTTGGGAATATCCAAGATGAGTCGACAAGTTCCCAGAAGCGATGACGAAACAGGAGTCGATCATCATTGAGTATTTTCTAAGTCCTTTTTAAAAAAGAGAGATTTAAAAAAAAAAAAAAAATGAGAGAAACATAGTAAACACCACTCTCAGATAAAATCCGGCTATGGGGAGTCCCGGCAGGTCCGTGGGGGAAATTCACCCTCATCCAGCCATCGTGCATCCCGGCGGGGAGGGCGGCTTTGAAGTGCCAGGCTCTGGCGCCAGCTCTTCTTCATCGTTTTTTTGGAAAAAGTCATCAAGTCCCAGCGCCCCACGTCGCATGGCGTCACTGCATCCTCCAGATGAGGCGGATGATATAATGCAGGAGGCGCAGAATAATGACCTGGGGGTTTCCCACGTGGTTATCCAAGAAACCCTAGAAGGAAAACAGGGGAAAAAAGTGACTTTAATTCCCAACTGCACAGCCCTCACGAGACAAACACCTGCAATGCTGCCTGGATGCGGGGAAAGGAGGAGGTAGATATGGCACATTCCTTGCCAGTCTTCTCCCCAGATTGCTGCTGCGACTACAAGAGGTCTACATTTACCAACTGAGCTTGTTTCAAGAAGTTTAATACAGACAAGACTCTAAAATTTGTTAGAAGTGTGGTCGAAACAAAGATGATTTTAATTTTGCATTTTGACCATGCTGAACCGTAACAAGTATTTTTTGAAGCAAACAAAATAGTGGCATGAAAAACTGCATGGGAGCCTGCCCTGACAGGCAAACGCAGAGGGAAAGGATGAAAACAAAGACTCAGCCCAATGCCATCAAGTGCTTTACTGCTAGAGAAGCCACTGCTGACACCCCATCTGTGCACCAAACAAAGGTGAAGCCAAAACTGCAAGAAGAATATGTCCCCATGCCCACCCTCTGGGACTGCTCCCGCCCAGATTCACAGAACTGGTTCAATTTGAGTTCAAAGTCAACTCAAAATTTCTTCTAAGCAGGGACAATAAAACACAAACAGGGCAGATACCCCGATGCTTTTGAGCAGGGCTGAGCAGGCACTTCTCAGCTCCTGCAAATGAAACCTGGAAACAGAGATTTAATTAGCTCAGTATCAAGCACTTTAAGTAAACCCAGCCACCTTCCATATTTTCTTTCAATAAAACGCTTTATAAGACTCGGAGGACTGAAGCTACCTGCTCCCAGGCACATTTGTTTCACAGGCTCAATGGGGCCATCGCGCCATCTCCCTTCACGTGGGAGGCATATAACGCTGCCGCGTGGCTGGAACGTGGCAAAAAAGCAGTAAGCCCTGCTGCAAGAGGCAGGGAGGTAATAATAAAAAAAAAAATGGAAAAAGTAAAGACCCCCAGCAGGGAGAGCAGCACCAGCAGGTCCCTCTTGATGGTGGCAGCCACAGGTTCCGCTCTGACAGCTCCAGGTGCTGCTACCACCACGCTCATGGAACACCATGAGCCAGACATGGCAGCAGAGCGCTTGGAGCAAGGTTTTCTTCATTATTTCACAGCAGCAATCAGCACAGAGCATTTAATTTTTGAGTTTCTTTCCTTTTTCAAACATTGAAACAGAAGCCTCAGTGTCACCACCTCTCCTTCTCTGTGCTGTCAGAAAGCGGTGTGGTTCAGGCTATATTTAGTGCAGCAAAACCATGTCTGTACATGCCCCAAAGAGAGAAATCACACTGTTTACACCGATATGCAAACTTTTCTCTCTGGCACGGGGCTGTGACGCACGCCGAGCACACTCATCACCCGCAGAGGATGCTTGAGCACCCTCGAGCCGAGCATAGAGGGGGCAAATGACACAGCTTTTGGCATGCCACATGTCCTCCACGTAGCAAAAGCCTCGGCGTGGAGTTGAGCTGCATGGCAGTAGAGTATTGTGGCTGCTGATGTTTGCTCAATCTGCCAGCAAGGACAAGGAGGGGGTTGATGCTGAATTGCCCGATTCCCACTCGTTTTGCCCTGAGGGGATTTTAAGGGTAGGCACAAAACAAAAAAAGGCTGCTTTCAGGGACCCCTGCACTCGTCCTGGTGCGCAGTCCAGGTGCACGCCGGGGCAGAGCAGCAGCGCAGACCCGTCCGACAGCCCCGACCTGTCTGGCGAGAGCTGTTTTGGCACCGCTCTTAGTTCCCCATTTCTACCCTCGCCACTAGGCTCCGCGCTCAAAGGGCAAACCCGAACGAGCTGGGCTGCGCCCACCGCAAGGCGGGAACGAGGATGGAGGTGACAGGGACACGGGCTGCCGGCGGTGCGGAACAGCGGTGCGGCAGGACCACGTGCAGCACGCCACCGCGGGGAGCAGGCTGCGACAGCAAATCCTCCTGTTCCTCCCTTCCCAGGTGCTGTGCCACTGATCCAGTCCCGAGCGTGCAAGCTTCTTCCTCAACAGCACGCTGTTTGCGGCAGGAAAAGACAAAGTTTCAGGGAGCAATAGCCAGGCACAGTGGGAACAATAAATCCACAGCAATTATTTAAATGCTCTGCAAGCCGCTTGTTTCTGGATGCAACAGACAACAGGAATTCATCAGATTGTAATTAAGCCCGCAGGAGGCGATGCTACTTTGTCCTTGCCACCAGAGAACAGGGGAATGCCGCATTCCCCAGTGGACCTGTGCAGCCCTCACCCACATGCATGGCAGCAAGGGAAAATGAGAGCAAATCCACAAGGGAAGCTGCTGACTCCAAAGCAGGGGGGGTAAAAAAGCATAAATTCAAAAGAATTAGCTTGACAGGTGACTTGATGCAGGGGAGCACTGGGATGGGCAACCACAAGCAACCAAGATGCCTCAGTAGCTGTTGCAGAGCACTCGAGCTACAGACAATAATGAACTACTCAACCCAGCCAGGCAGCAATATGTACAGCCCATATCACATCCTTCTGATGTTATTATAGGCATTCAGTATTTTTAGGGTCATGCATGACAAGCCATACTAATGTCATCTAACAAGCCGTACATGGCCCTCTGTTTCAGTTCTTCCCCAGATGAGCAGGTTGGATGCTCGGCTGGGAACCACTGCAGGAGCACAGCTGAAGGAAACCCTCCGCCACGCAGCGGGTCACAGAACATGCTCAGGTGAGTACAAACCACGCAGGATACATTTCGCACATCACCCACAGAGTCACATCAAGCATGGGCTTGTGACAGAGCAGCCTAGCATGGCAGAAAAGTGGGAACATTCAGAAAGAAAGTGATGTACGAGTTGCAAGCAAGGCAGTGCTGAAAGGCTGTGGAGAAGGTGCTGGACCGCAGCAGCCTGGTGCCCATTTTGGGGGAGAGTTTCTGTCTGAAGGCAGCTGTTGTACAGACCCTGGACGTGGTGAGGAAATGCTGCGGGGGTGACTCACGAGCTGGGGAGGATGGATAAAGATCCGGGTAGTCAGCATGTCGTCACCAGTGCCTCTACTTCTGACTCTTCTTCCCACAGATGAGGAAAAGGAAGAGTAGATGGACTGGAAATCACATGTACGAACATGCAGCCATGAGAGATGTATAACAGGCAAGTCACTGGCTAATGTTCTTCTGAGAACTACTGTTACTTCATCTCTCTTGGTGCTGGCTTGTTTCTTTTTTGGGTTAGTGCCACCCGTTTTTGTTGCAACACTTGAAGGGGAGACTTTACAGTTTTATAAACACGTGCTTTTTGAAGGAGCTCCTGTTGCCGATTGCTTCTAAGAAAAATAAGCTATCAGACAGGTTCATCGCTGTTGCACGTCTGCAGCCAGGACACACATGATCCTCTGCAGCAGCAATGTGGACACTGGGCAGGCTGGGGAGCTGTGCTGGCTCCCGGCACGTTTCCGTTAAAACACTGGTGCTGGAACCTAACAGCGGCAGCCTCCCAGCACGGCTCCTTTCGATGCCATCCCAAAACCACACCTGAGCTTTACTTGCTTCAACTTTGAGATGTCCTTTTCCCCACATTACCATCAGGTTTGGTCCTAACCCAGTAGCAGACCATGCTTTACTGGCTCTCGGTACTGGGAACAAAGCTGCAATAACTGAAAGTCTCTGGTCCCAACTTGCTGGTGACTCTGAGTGCGTTTAATGACATTGCAGCAGCGGACGACTCCGCAGGGCAGGCAGCACACCCCTGCGCCCGGGTGAACGCAACCACCCGCGCATCCTTTTCTACATTTGAGTGAACGAAACACTTGCCGCAGAGCTGGTTTCCAGATATGATTAAGCTTTTCCCTTTTAGAGACTAAGTGTAAAGAAATGGAAAGTAAAAATAAGAAAATTACCCTTCTTGGACAATAGGAGGCATTGAATTCATCTCCAATGCGCCGCAGCTCCTGTGCAATCCATATTTCTGGTTGTATTTCTTCTGCTAGCGAGTGAGACCGCCACCTGGAAGCTGCACAGAACAAAAACAGAGCATTTGAAACAGATGAACACGAGGGAAAAAAAAACAACGACAAATACTCTATTAAACCCAGGAAGAGTGCAACTGTGACTTGTTGTGTACGATGCGTATTGTAGACAGGTTTTAATTCATTATTGGTTGTCAATTAATATTAGGCTTTGATTCATTAATTTATTATAGGCTTCCTATTGGAGCGCTTCCTGTGGCACATCCAAGCATTGGTTTCTTCTTAAACAAGGAGGAAAACCTGAGGAAAATGGAGCTGCTGCTCTTCAATTTCTTTCCATAGCAAAACCTTATGCCCCCCCCCCCCCCCCAAACCTAGTCATTTCCTCCAGGCACAGCAGCAACTTCTGTAACCTTAAAAAACCTCTGTCTTGATAGTTTAATCTAATTCTCACATTTCTTCCCCAAACAGTTCTGAAGCATCCAGCAAGAAAAGGAAAACGATTATTTTTGCCATGCTAAGAAGAAAGCCACAACTGGAGAAACTGCACTTTGAGCAAACTTGTGGACTTTTCATCTCCCCAACGGGACTGGAAGGCTCTTCACTTCACTATTATGTTCCAGCACTTCAGCAGAAAATAAACCAGGCACAAGAAAACGACGCTGGCTAATAAAAGAAAAAAAGAGCTAATACATCAATTACACTGAACCGTACAGAACCAAGCCCTTCAGTCTCCATTTTAAGAAGTTTTTGAACACATGATAAACAATCGCATAATGCCCCTAGTATTTGAGGGGGAAAGAATCAGCCTGTGACCCAAGCGAGCCCCGGTGCAGCACCTGTGCCACCTCCGCCCCCTCCTGCCACGAGAAGCCCAGATTTGAGCAAGAAATGCAGCCTTAAGAGGGGAGGAAAAAAAAAAAAAAAAAAAAGAACTACCAAAAAAAACAGCACACAAAACAAAACAGAGCATTTCACAAACTTGGCACAAAAGCTTAAAAGGACTCACGAGGGAATACAAATAGCTTCCAATCTCAAAATATTCAAAGGATTAGTAGGGCAGTTAAAAAAATAAATAAAATAAATAAAAAAATTAAATAAGGAGTCTGGCTCCGACCTGACTGGAAAATTTATTTCTGAGCCAAGCTGACACTGCTTGGCTTGGGGAGCTGTTTTGTTTTCACACTGTAGTAGTGCAGGAGCGGTGCCCGCTGCCTTCCCGGGGACGGCCCCGCGCTATTTATTTCCCAAGCTGCTGAATGAACGGCGGCAAAGGCTCGGCGCTTTGGGAAGGCACGCGTGAGATTTGGGCCTGTCTGAAATCCCGCTGGCACGAAGCGGGCACGGCTGCGGTCCCGGTGTGGCTCTCCAGCTCGCTCCATCGGTCCTGCCCCGGCATCGCGCCGCCACGAGGGCACGGTGGCTGAGAGTGAAATCGGGCTGAGGTTTTCAGAAAGGACTTTCTGCGGCACTGCCGGATCGCAATATCAAAAGCGTCCAGTCATAATCGGTTGCAGAAACAGTCAGAGGAACTTTCAGAGCGTGCTCGGGGTGGCCACAGTCATACCGGGAGCCGACGCCGCCTGACACGAGGGGAGGCGACCGCGGGCCTCAGCCCATCCACTCATGGTGGCTCCTCCAGCACCTCACCTCAATGGAGAGCAAGGGACCAAACGCACGCCCTGCCATAGGAGCGGAGTCTGCCGGCAGCTCCACAGGCCCTAATTGCCCTACTAAAGCGGGTGCCATCAAGGGAGTGTGGCAATGTCTCCCACACACCCCCTGCTAAACATACAAAAAGTTCTGAAGCCCAGGAGGTCTGTGAGAAGCTTCCCTGACCAATGCCACCATCAGGTGTCCCACCTGAGCCAGCCAGGTGGGACAGGGCAGCCTGGAGGGGCAACATTGCTGTGTCCATGTTTAAAACCCAAACCATATCCACCTTTGGGGTTGTGTAATTCAAATCCCCTTTAATAAAAGCTCATAAAACATGGGAAAACAACCTTGGATGAAACACCAGGTCAGGCACGCAGAGCTCCACCGCACCACTGAGGCATTGAGTGCGAGCAACAGCCAGCCCACACCACGCCAGCACGCACACGTACACACACACCTCCAGCTTCTCGGTTTAAGGTTTCCCCGTTAAATTCACCTCTCCTGCTCATGGAGGATTTCCCCCGTCACGCTGGGCTGACATGAAAGTACCCCTTTCCCTTTCCACCTCTTGCTCGAAGCCTCGCGTCAGGGCTCAGCGAGGGCTCTACTCACAGCAGCCGTTTGCTCTTCTCACACAGGTTGCTGCCGAAGAGCGCAAAACAGGTTCATCCACAAGCTGAGAGTTCACACTTCTCTCCCTTCTCTTGGAGGACGGGAAAGCACGCCAAGATTCCGACAGCACAGGGAAGTCTCATTTACAGAGCACCTGCTCCAAACACAACCAGAAAACCACACACAAAACCCATGCCCGCAGCTCCTTTAGACAGAGCTGCTCTTCAGGAGGACAGCAAGCAAAGCGATTTGCTCCCATTGAGAGCCAAAGACTCGAAATATCAGCCTAAGATTCCTTCAGCACCACCAAACAGCTGGGTTCTGGTCTCGGGTGACGTTATTTTGAGCACTCCCATGGACAGGCCACCCCCATGCATGCCACTGCCCTGCTTTGTCACACTTTTTGAAGAAAAGTAGGCTTCTTTTTCTTCTGTTTCCTCCTCCGTATCTCCCCCACTGCCCTGCTATGAAGTCTCCAGTGTCACCTCTTCTGCTCACCACCACAGCTCCTCCTCTTCTCCTCCTCGAGAGCACCCTTCCCAGAACGCCACACCAGCACTGCGCATCAGGGTGCTCTCCGCCTCCCACCCAAGAACATCTCCACCTCACACCCACCCTGTTTCTCACACATAGTTTTGACCATTTCACAGGCAAGAACAAGACACCAACGCAAAGTCTTCTGAATCTTGAAAGCAGCCTCCACCACAGCAAACCAAGAGAGTCTTGGGCAGAGCTGCAAACGCAGCCCTCGCAATAGCTTGCCACGCAAATGAGGAAACCAAAGTACCAAAGTCCCCTTTCCTGCTGCTGCAAACACGAACCCATCACTCTGTACTGAAACTTCTACCCTGCCTCCTCCCTCCTGACTCCTAAAGGAGCCGCAAAAACAGCAGCAGGCTGCTTTGGGGGCAGCAGGCAGCCATCGCCCACACATGCCCCCAGTGCTCAGCCCACGTCCATTAACTGGCATCTCCACCAAAACAGGCGTACAGAAACTCAGCAAGAAGTCCCTCTGCTTGCTTCACTCCAGGGGCATAGAGGCATTTCCTCGCGCCACGTGGAAATCTGACGGCACACACCTGGCAGAGGCAGAAGCGTGCAGATCGAGCGCTGGCAATAACCACCCCTATGTCCTCGCCCACCACGCAGAGCCCGTCCCCACCGCCTGGTCACAGCTGGGGGCCTGCAGCCCCTCACCGGGAATATAACAGCCCTGTGCCTCCGGCTTCACAGGGTCTGAAAGTAGCCAAGGGTCCCTTGTACGCAGCTCAAGTATTTTCCGCTGGCTTACGGTTGTTTAGGATGATGCCCCTAGCAACAATAACAGAACAAAGGCTGGAGTAAAAATCTGTGTCTCGACAGCTTTCACCGAGCTCTCTGTATGGATGTGAAAAAGCCAGAGCTCAGAAAAATCAGGGCAAACTTCAACCTCTTCCTGAAGTACCAGAAAAAAAAAAAAAAAAAAAGCTATTTACTGCTTCAAGACCATCCGTGCCTCCCTGCAGCACAACTCCAGCATCCTTGCCTGGCGGTGCCACGTGTGTTTGCTACACAAGGTTGTGAAACTTGCATTAAGCTGTAATTACATCAATAATGTCAGAAAATCTTTCCTAAGGGCATATTACAGTAAGCACTCTGCAGCTGTAACCACAGCCATTAACCATGAAGAAAAAAAAAAAAAAAAAAAACACAGATGTTTTGATCGTGTAAAGCTTGGAGCCGGCATTTGTTATTCCCCAGGAAGCGCTACCTGCCCCGCTCCGTGGGAACGCGCCCACCTCCCTCGGGTTTCGCCGGGCGGAAGCCGAAAGGTTTCCTCTGATGACGGCGGGGAATTAATCACGAGGAGGAAAGGCATCGTGCCGCGGGACCCGGGCAGTCGCGCGCGCCCTGCCGCTAGAGGCTTCCACTCCCGCCTTACCTGGCGAGCCGCGTGTAAACAGACGCCCGCCCGCCACCGCGCCGCTTCCAAGCGCCCATTGCGGTTTCACCGAAACGAGCGGGAGCACTGCGACCCTGGCACCTCCGCGAAAGGAGTTTGAAGAGGAAAAAAAAAGCCAAAGCAGGAAAACAAGCGAGAAGCAGCACACCTCGGGGCGGCGCGAAGCTCTGCGCGCCCTCACCCCTCGCGGGAAGCAACCCGAGGCCAGAGCGCGGCCGAGCCTCGCGGCCTCCTGTGGCCGTGCGGGCAGAGGCCGAGCCAACGCGTGCCCACGGAGGCCCGGCCTCGCGCCGCCGAGGTCTCGAGGCGCGGCAGCGTGCAGCATGTGGCGCCCGGCACCTCGGCTGGCTCACTCACCCATGGCGCTCAGGTAGTGGCTGACGGCCTGGCAGGGCGGGCTGGGGGTCTGCGTAGCCTTGTCGCAGCTCATGGGCGCGGGGCTGCGCTCGGCCTCGAAGGAGAAGTAGCCGCTGGAGGAGCGCGACAGCAGCGGCGACCTCCGCACGAAGATGAAGAGCGGCGAGCGGGTGGCGAACGGGCCGGGGCTGGCGGGCGGCGGGGGCGCCCGCGGCGAGCTGCCGGGCGAGACGGGCCGGGCGGCGGCCGACGACGACGGCGAGGAGAAGGACGAGGAGGAGGAGGAGGAGGCGGCTGCGGCGGGGAGGCCGGGCAGGGCGGCGGGGGCTCCGGGCCTCAGCTGCGCCGCCGGGCCCGGCCCCTCGGCCGGGGGCAGCCGCCCAGCCTGGCGGCCGCGTTGCGCCTTCGCCTCGGGGGGCTGCTTGGCCATCGGGCTGCGCGGCGCCTGCGGGCGGAGCGCGATGAGCGGCGGGCGGCCGGGGCTGCCCCCGCTCCCGCCCCTTCCTCCTCCTCCTCCTCCTCCCGCCCTCCTCCCCGCCTCCTCCTCCTCCTCCCCATCTCCCCGCCCGGCCCCATTGTTCTGCCCGCAGCGCCCGCACAGCCGCCCGCCCTCCCCGCGCTTTCCTCCCCAGCTGCTGCTGCTACTACTTCTTCTTCCTCCTCTCCTCCTCCTCCTCCTCCTCCTCCTATCCCCCTCCCGCCCCCTTCCCCCGTCCCGTCCGTCCCGTTCCCGCTCACGGTGCTCCCGCCGCGCTCGGGGCTCCCGGTACCCGCGCTGCGCCGCCCCGCCCCGCCCCGCCCCGTGTTTACCAGCGCCGCCAGCGCCGCCCCCGGCCCCGCCCGCTCACCTCCGCTGCCCTCCCGCGGCCGCGCGCCGCGCGCCCCCGCCGCGAGCGGGAGCGCGCAGCCCAATCCCACCCCCCCCCCAGCACCGGGCACGCGCGGCCTTGCACGCCCCTTGCACCACGCACGCCCCTTGCACTCCCACTTGCTCTGTACACACGTGTTGCGTGCAGCCATACACGACCCCTTGCACATGCACCCCTTGCACGCGCACCTTCCTGGCACCATGCAGCCCCCCCCACCCCCCGAGAGCTCCTACCCGCACACACCCTTGCACGCCCGCACTCTGGTGCTGAATTTTACTCTGGAAATGAGAGAAGAGGGGAGGAAAAGGGGGAGAAAAGCAGACTCGCTCATGATGCGCCTCGCGTGAACGATCGCCATAATATTTTGCGGTGACAGACTCCAACCTGCGCCGTGGCAGCCGGCAGCAGCCGACCACAGCTTCCTCTGGCCCTGCCGCCCGCGCTGAGGAGCATGGCCAGGCCCTGCCAGCACCACCACTGGGGGGGCAATTAATTGGGAAAAGCTCATCAGGGATGAAACCATAGCCTAGGGGCTGCCCATCACACTCAGCCCCTCGGGGCAAGCCAGGGATGAGCTAGAAAGGGGAGAGGCAGGTGGCAGGCATGGCCGTCGACAGTCAGATGCTTCTGCTATTTACTCCTCACCGTTCAGTTTGGTTTCTGCGTGGGTGGCTCACGCGAACAGAAGAGCTGTCGGGTAAACGCCTTGCGGGAACAGGCCGTCCCTTGCACCTCCGCGACAGCCCGCCTTCAGGCATGGTTTTGGGGATGCGCACCAGGGCCCTGTGCCCCAGTTCCCCTGGGAACTGCAAAGCACGGTGGTTTTCACCCGTCCGTAAAAACGCTCCGGGTTCTGGGCACAGCGCGAGCTACCGGCGTCATCCGGAGGCCTTGACGCCAGTAGCATCACCTGCTTGGGATGAACACAGAGAGGAGTGGGGATATCGCCTGCCGTAGGTCCCCAACCCCACCAGGGTCACCCAGGTGTTCCTCTGGCCCCTTTACGTCTGCCCCCAGCCCGGCCCTGCCCACCAAAAACCCAGTGTTTCCCTCCATCCAACCTCAAGGCTTCGTCTGCGCCGTCTGTCAGATTGAACGTCTGATAAATTTCAAAGGCGCTGCCTTGGCGCGGCAGCCTGCCAGCAAGCCTCGCACCCCGGCTCTGCCACACCAGCGTGGCCACAGGCATCACGGGGCCGAGGCACTCAGCGCTGTGGGGACAAGGGAATGGGAAAAGGAGACGGCACCTGGCTAAGGGCTGCTCGTGCTGACAGCACAGCCCTCACTGTGGAGAGCTGGAAGCCCGCAGTACTGGATAGCACTAAAAAAAAACACACACCACACACTCAGCTGCTCGCTGAGCTCAAATATTTTAAATTGTGCGGTGCCCAGGAATGGAAAAAAATGACTTCTGCTTCTCCAGCCCATTGTGATAAATGTTATTTCACTTGATGCTGGCAGATAAAATCAGTTTAAGCCACATGCCTTAAATACGAGGCTTTATCTGAATCGGTGCTGGAGCCTGACCTTTACCGCGGCGCAGCGGCGCGCTTCATGCGAAATGCTGTCATTTTTCAGCCTTCCGAGCGCACCAACAGACGCAGAGCTGCCCGTGAATCGTCTGAAGAGCCTCGAAGATATCACAGGGGCGAGAAAAAAAGAGGGAGATACTTATCTGGGAGGAGGAGGTGGCTTTTCGGGGAGAAGCAGCACGCTGGGGGCTGGCAGGGCCATGAGACAAGGTGGATGCTCCAGCAGCAGCGGGATGGGTGCCGGGTGCTGGCACCTGCCAGCAGCATCAGCAGCCCTCACACACCCAAAAAACCCCATGTGTGGCATGGGATGATGGCTGAAGGTGCCACCCCAGCCCCTTTGAGCTGGGGACACCCAGGTGCTGTCAGCAGGACCCTGGGAGACATTCATGCCTATGGGACTGGGAAACACTGCTTGGTTACCATGCATCTGGCTCAGTGGGGAGGTGCCTGTGACTTCTAAGTTTTGCTTTTCTCCCCCCCCCCCCCCCTTTAAATGGAATTGAGAACTCTGGTGCCTGGCAAGCCGGGGTTGGGGAGATTTTACTGGAAGCAAGGGCTAGGATCCAGCTGCTTGGGGATGGGTGGCCACCAGCAAGCCCAAGAGGACACAAGAGAAGCAAGTGTCGGGCCCTGGGCTCACCAAGGGCACTATGGCACAGAGCAAAAAATGAGTAAAGTTGGGTTTTCTGCAGAAGAAAGAGCAAGCCACCCACGCGCCAGGAAATCTCTCCTCTGGGTGTGGGTGGTGGAGGCCCCAAGATGAGTTATCTCTAAAGGGCAACTCTGGGGATACCTAGAGATCTTCATCAGCGTGGATTCGGCGCACACAGAGGAAACATCAGCCTTGCCAGCTGGGGTTTTGGGTTTTTGCACTTTTTTTTTTTTTTTTAATCAAAGCTCTTTTTTAGCAGCTCTTTTTAAAGTCGGTTAGAAAACAGGAGGCCCCTGCCGCCCCCCCGACCACCCTTCTGTCACCCTGCTTGCACAGCCGCCGCCCTGGGATGCTTTTACCCTTTTCAATGGAAAATACCATGGGTAGCAGCAGCCTGCACCCAGCCCCGCGGAGCGTGGGCAGTGTCCCCAGCTGTCCCCACCAGCTGTGCTGCCCTTAGGGTCCCCTCACCAGCCTACAGACAGAGGAATTTGCAGCAAAGCAGAGAGAGCCCAGGACAGTGACTAGACCCCCAGCCCATACAGCACATCCCCATGGGCCACAGGGAGCAGGGGGGTTCTGGTGAGCCCCACAAGCCAGAGGCCAGGCCGGCTTTCAGCTCCCCCCTTCCCCTATAGATAACGATGTGAAACTCCTACACCCACGTGTGCAGGCAGAGGCTCCGTCGTGGCAGGCACAGCCCTGACATTTGGGTTTTGGAGGCTCGGGTGCAGCTGTTGGGGCCCCACCTGCGCTGCCCCAGGAGGGCACACACGTGGGACGCACACCTGAACCTCCCCAAGCGTGCCCGGTGCGTGCAGGGTGATGCACGCTGGTCAGGACAGCTCTAGCCTCCCCAGGTCCTTCTCCACACAGAGGCGCCGTAGGAGGCTGCACTACAACGAACAAAATTCTGCAAGCTCGTGAGCCCTGGCAGAGATCTGTGCCTGGATGGGGAACAGCTGGCTCTGGCTCCACGCGTAAGAAAAGTAAATGGAGGAGGAGGAAAAATCCCCAGTGCCGGGTGTTTATGTTTCCACCCGCTGGAGGAGGCTGCTCCAGCTGATGCGCTCCAGCTGACGGGGCAGCCGGCTGTTTGGGATCAAGGCCGAAGGCTTCCCCCGTGACAGCAGGCAGAGCGCGACGCGGGAAGGGGAGCGTGCCAGCGCCACGGTCGGGGGAGCGTGGGCTGGATGCCCTGGGAGGAGAGCGCTGCGGCAGGGAGCAGGGCGGCTGCCAGCCGCAGGGAACAGTGGAGCCAGGAGGAGAAGATAAACAACGAGGGAATTACCAAAAATGACACATGTGCTGTGGTCAACGCCCCTCCTGCCAATACTGGCTTCTCTACAGTGCAGTTTCATTTATCAAAACAACAGGACAAGAGTTTCTTGGTACCTCTACGTGAAACCGTGAAAAGTGGCCTGCAATTTCAGCTCACTGCGTGGCTGCCTTTCCCATTGTGGTCCCCAGGCCAGAGTGCTGTCTCAGAATAGCAAGGCCTATGAAAAACAAACTCCACATCCCTGGTTGCGGCAAGGCTCAGCTCGCAAGCTGAATGCCCCTGCTCTCCTTTCTCAGCACCCAGACAGGGTGTTGGGGGGACCAGGTTTATTTTACCTATCCGACTGCAGGGTGTTTCTCAAGTTTAACAACTTGAGCTGAATGTCTGACACAACAAAATACCTCTGCAGTACAGTGAGACCAGGGAGCTTCATGAAAGTCTGTTGTTTGTCTCCCTCCTGTGGATAGATGTACAAATAAAATAATGACCCCATTGTACCTGGGGATTTGTGTAGCACATCCCTGAAGTTCTGGGGGGACTTGGGTTTCCAGCCAGCTCTCAGAGCTGCTGGGGATGTCAGGGCTAAAACAGAGCTCCTTCCCACATGACACATGCTGCTGGAAGCCCCCAGTCTCAGAGGAAAGGATCATGCTTTTAGAATACAGACACAGCACTGAGAGCAGCGTGGGGTAGCTGTACCTCGACACTTCTGCTGGAGAAGAGTCCCCATAACATGTTAACTCAGGGAAGAAGCAGGAACAGGCTACTTCCTGGTGAGACTTAGGAAAACAACACAGAATCTGAGCAAAGTCAGCCCTTGTGAACCAAATCAGCCCCTTCTTTTACGGTTTGAGGCTCTGAAATGATATAAACGTCTTTACTGTCATTTTTGCATGCAAAATACAGAACTGCTCCCATCTATCCAAAACCTTTAAAACAGCCTACACCCTGACAATAAACATTTTTATCCTCTAGTAGCAAAGCCAGTCTGACACTGGTTTTGGGGCACTGCGCACATACTGAGCGCTAAATTCCCTGGGGCAGGCAAGTAGGACTGCTGGCTCTCATCTTTCCCATAAATTATCTTTATGAATCACTCCAGATCCTGTAGCTCCCAGTTACAGCTCCCCATTTCACCCTCGACACAGGAGCAAGGCCCTTAGGAATGAAATGCCTCACTGCTGGGTACCTCCAAGCAATTCCTGCTTCTTGACAGTCAAAGGCGCACCGCAAGCGATCCATTACTCACAGCTGGTACGGCATTAACGTGAAGTGCCGCTAGCACACGAGGAACAAAGTCAGTGTTTACTCCTCAAGATCAATCAGCAGCCACAGAGGCTCGGAGGCAGGCAGTAATAAGCTGTGGTGTGCTTTTCGGGCAAGCGGCCAAAGGCGCACCTGCTGCACGCAGCCGTAGCTCCCAGTGTGCGTCCTTGCGAGCCCCAAGATGGGGCAGCCACCACGTGGGAACCCTGGGAGAGGGGAGCGAAGGCAAGTCAGGGCACTTCAGCATACGAGTGCAGCTGGAAAGCTCTCAAGAGTGATCAGAGCTGTGGCTCTGTGAAAAGGTCACAGATGTTTCAGCAGTAAGGCTCAGCTGAGCAGTGTAAATGAAAAGTCACTCCACAGCAAGGGGAGCTCGAGAGGAACCATCCCTCCACATGAAGATGAGCCATAGCTCACTCCTGCCTTCATGGTGCCCGTAGACCATGTCCTGCCCCAGCTTTTCCCAGAGTCCTTTTAAAAGTTCAACCACAAGAATGAATAGCTTGAACAATTTTTACTTTGAAGAAATGCAAAGGCAGAGAAAGCCTCTCCCTGAGAGGTTCGCTTAGTATGAGTGAATGCGGATACATTGCTCCAAATAAGCACTTTTTAAGTTTGTGTGATTTGGGGCAAAGCTAATCTAGTTTGACACTTTGTATTTGACAAGGTATCTGTGCAGCCAAGCTAACCTCACACAAGCTCAATGGAACACGTTGCTTTAGCAGTAACCATGCGGTGCACTGGTATATTTATTGGCTGCTGTAATTAAGAAATGTGTAGAAATATATTAGAGAAAAAAGAGAATAAAGGGTACTTGTAAAAGGAATGCTTTTCTGGAGTTTTCCAGAGCAGCTGCCAGTTACCACAACACAACATTTTGCCACAGTAAGGGAAAACAAAACCTCGCAATGACCAGAAAACAACCATTTCAGTTCCAGCAGGGAGACATTTGTCTCTAGGTTTTGCCCATGTCTCTAATAATTTTTGTGTGACTGGTCAGAACCAAATTTAACAAGTGACAAGTGTGACTTAAGTTCTATCTAATCTAAATCTCATCTGCTAACCTCAGTTTCTCTCAGGAACTTCTAGGTTGAAAGAAAGAGTAGAGCATAAGAGTTGTGAATGTATGAGCCACAAACCTCAAAGAGTTGCAGTAACAGCACTCTCGAGTGCTGCTGCTCATTCGCACACTCATCTTGTCACCGATTCAAAAGATCGTTCCCTCGTATTCATTAGTTATTAGCAGATGGCTTCAGTGGCTTTTCTAGGAGAACAAGGACTTGTCCTCCTTACACCTTATCATCCAGTGGTTTTTCCATGAAGCCTACCAAGTTACATGAGTTCACCCTCCTGCAGCCTTTAGAGTAGGCTATTTCACTTCAATTGTTGTCTTCACTTCTCCTAGAAGAGATTCTGGAATCTTCCATGATGGTAGAATCTCAACTTGGAATTACATTAAAGTTTCCAACAACTTGCTCCTCCCAGAAGGCTCTGTTCACCGTTCTTCATACTGGGGAAAATGCATCCTGAACACCTCACATATGCTCTCCATTTAAAAAAAACAGCCTGCCCTTCACCTAACTGGACTAAATCCTCTACACAGCGGAGGCTGCAAGCATCATCTGTGCAACCTTTTCCATCAGCTTTTTTCCCTACTGCTTGAAATGCACTACACATTATTACAACTATAGACAGTCTTTAGCATGCCTGTGCCTCCCACACTGAAACTATGCAAGTTCAATTAACACTTAGTTTCCATGCAGTAAAATTTCTGTGCAACTTCTTTCATGAAACCACAGAAAGATGAAAGTTACCATTCCTGAAGCTAACCCAAGAACGTTTATTTTTTAAAACAAGGTATTACAAAAAGATTTCGCATTCAGGACGTTCCAATTCTCAACCACTTTGTAAGCTAAATGCTTATTTTCGTGATCGTTTGTGCTCTATGAGCAACACAACAAGTCTGTTCCGAAGGAACTTTATTTCCTTTGCATATGACTTGCAAAATAAGTCCTTCAGCCTTTTGCGTAGAACTGCTAAAGTAGGCAGGCTATGGCAATTCGGTATGTTTAGCATGCTGTCAAAGAACTCTTTCCACACTTCAGCATTGGCAAGCCTGAAAGGAACAACAACTAAAATAAAGCATCAAATAAGGTTTAAGTCTAAACCGTTATAATACTGTTTCCTGTATTTACCCATTCCCACCCCATCTACAGGTTGGAGCAACTGCGGACCGTCATGTAACAGAACAGTTTCCGTTGTGGCATGCCGCTTAGCGAACCAGAGGGATTTTTCCTCCTTCCAGGCAGCAAGAAGCCAAGGATGCTATGTAATTCACCACATCCACTGCCAAAAGGCTTCCCATACTTTCGTAAGTTCTGTGAGGCAGTTCCTGTGCACTAAACCTGTGTTTTTTAGAGCCCTGAGAGGTAAAGGCAAACAATGCCAAAAGCTGTGACAGAAACTACCATCAGGTTTGAGGTTAACGATATATCTTCCTATAGATGGGAGTTTTAAAAAAGATTTGACACCAACCTTCTGAAGGAACCTTCAGGCTTCCAGACACCATTTTCATTCTTCACTTGCATGTAGGTACCAAAGAGCATGCAGTAGACTGTTGCTGCTACGCCGAAGTAGTCTGTCTAAAAGCATACGCAAGTTCTGTATTAAAAATGCCTACCCTAACCACTAAAAATTACCAAAAAAAACTCAGAACAAAAAAAGAAACACAAAACCCACACTCCTTGGAGCCAATAGAGCCAGCTCCATAAGAGGGTTCAGGATTATGCTCCTGAAGCACTGAGCTGAACCTACAGCACCAGTGCAAAAGTCTAATATTTCTGTAATTCATCTACTCATATGCTTAATGTACGCATTAAGCTCCAAATGTTCAGGCTGTCTCTACAACCTCATACCTGGTAGTTCCACGGTTTCTGTGTCAGCATTTCAATACACTGGAACCCAGATGTTTCACACCTTGCAGTAAACGCGGTTCCTTCAGGAAAGAGTTTCATATCTATACTCTGTCCCAAGTCAATGAGTGTCAAGCCATGAGAGAGGCCGTCAATGTCACATGTATCATTATCCAAAAACCTTCAACAAAGATGAGAAGCAGCGATTCGATAAGCATCAAGACTATAATACCATGATATGCTGACATCACATGTAGCAAAGTGAAATACTTGCCTTTCTCCAAGTAGGAAGTTATCAGGTTTAATGTCACCATGGATGATTTTGCAGCTGTGGAGCTCTTCTACCATATAAAGAATTTTTACAGCAAAATAGATTACAAGTGCTTGAGGCATCACCTTTTCAGGAAGTTTTTTGTAAATGTTTATGGCATTCTGTGTACAAAACAAAGATAGGGAAGAACCATCAGCTACACAAAAAACAACTCAATATGGATCACGTATCCATGTTGATAAGTACAGACTGTGTTCACAATGAAGTTCCATGAAGTGAAGAGACTTCTCTATACTGCAAGGCAACAGCACTCAGAAAGGAACACAGATGTTCAGGGCACAAGTTAAGCACACTTACCAGCAATGTTCCATAGTTGTAGAGCTCACCAACTAAAATGCTTCCATTTTGAAAAAAATGAGCAGAATAAAAGTGGATATAAAGATGGCGTATACTTGGATCAAGTCTTTCTACCAGTTGGGTTGCTATGTAGAACTCCCAAGGATTAGCAGGTTTCTGGACCTGTAACCAAAAAGATAATGTAATGATATCTGTTACTTATTTTTTATATATACACCTAGTAAATGAAAAAAAAAAAGCAGAAGTTCTCAGCTTTTTTCTTAAACTTCAGACTCAAGCTCCTAAACACTTTTTTTTTTTGATCAAATAAAATACTTACATCTCAAGTAGTTAACCTCAGGTCAATCCACTCAACAAATAATCCTCTTGAATCACTACTTCAACTACATGCCACAATTCCATTGTGGCTTATATGCTCTTTAATGCTATTCAAAATGTTAGCCTTTTGCAACATCAATGTTTGAGCCTCCTGCTGGCAACATATGCCTTAAGGGAAAGTTTATGATGAGTTCCAAAGAGAAGAGCCTTTCTGATTCCTCTCCCTAACACTAAATGCCTGATGTTCAAAAAGAAGCTTCTTAAACATTACATTTAGCTACCAGAAAACTTCCAGTCAAGGTATTATAATAAAAATATTTGTTGGAAGATTGAAATGATGCAGAGGAGAGCCACAAAAAAATCCAAAGGTAGGAAAAACATATTTGAAGGGGGTAGGGTGTCAACTCAATCACACAGCCACATTTCAGCCAGGCTGTAATATGTGCACATGGGCTTTCAGCCAGCAGCAGATGCAGGGCTGCATGATCGAGTATAACCCTCTTGGGCTAAACTGACCTTGCAGTTGCACAGACTTTCTTTTTGGCAGTGGTTCTGCTGAAAGCACATCCTATCATCTGTTGCTCATTCCTGCACTGAAGCAGGCTGCAGAAGGGGAGAGCAGGGAGGGAGCTGCTCAATCTACAACCTCCATCTAGACAAGCTCGCTTGTTAAGAAAACTGCACCCTAGAGGCATCACCCAACAGAGAATACAACAGCCAGCAGCCACCAAACAGGTTGGCTGCACAAAGAGCAAAAATGCTTGTGGAAAGCTAGCAGGCATGCATCTGGAAGCAAGTGTCCCTTTCACTGTGACCCAAAAGTAAGAGCAGTTTTATCATTCATTTACACACAGTTTAGTTTGCTGTGGACTAAGAGCATTTCACAGAAATAGCTCCATTTGCTCAGCTGAAAAAGATGCCCTAAAGACTAAGAATTATAGCCAGGCTACCTATGACTATGTTATAAAAAGAAGATTGAGAGGAAGTTCAGGCAGGTGGATAAAAAAACTTCCCATGTAGAATGCGTCAGACACTACAGCACACAAACTGAACAAGGTTTTGAGGATAGTCCAATATGCTTTATTACATATTTATAAATAAACCTCAGCAAAATCTATCCAGGGAGGTGTCAGATTACTGTAAGATTCCAGAGTTTTCCAGCAGAACTACTCTGAATCAACACTACTTACCTTGAATGTTACTTTCTGATTGTTTCTAGGGTTACTGGCATCCAGAATGGAAGCCTGATAGACTTGAGCAAAAGCTCCTTCTCCAACCAAGCAGTCCACATGGAATGAGCTAGAACCTTTATGAGATTGGAAAAAAAAAAAACAAAAACAAAGTCCTGCTTGCAAACTTCACAGATGAGACTTCAACATGTGGGGGAAGGGGAGGGATTGGGGGGTTGGAAGCACCGGCCATAAACAAATTGTTGCTTTAACCCTAGTGCTAGTCTTTCTCTACTTGCTCTTCTTGCTAGCCATACTTTCCATAAAAGAGAGCCTGCAATCACTGAAGAGAGCTAGACTGCTATGAAGTGCCATACACTAAAATCAGTGTTTCTATTTTAGTCCAACTCCCTGGAAGTAATCAAATTCTAAAGTGCATTCCTTAAAAAGTAAACACCAATGTTTAAGCCATATAAGTATGTTGCAATTATTGTCATACAGATTTTGTTGACAGAGGACTGTTGCCATTCTATACAAAGTATAAGAATTGTGTCACAAATTACCAGGAAAGGAAAACTAGGAAAAGCATCTTTGTTCCTACCTCAGAATACCTAATCAAAAATGGTTAGGTTCCGATTTCAAACAGCAAACAAGAAGGTCTAATTTCAAATTTGAGGTTTAGATAACTAAACTATTTGGTAACAAACTATTTAGATAGTTTGTTTAGATATTTAGATATAGTTTAGATATAGATAGTTTAGATATTTAGATATTTTGGTACTAAACTATTTAGATAACAAACTATTTGGAAGCTATTTGGATATATGCATAAGTAAACTGGATTAGAAAAAATACTTCAGGAGTTCCCAAAAAAACCTGCAACAAGTGCTTCAAAATGAAATGTATCAAGTAGCTCTTACCCAAGGGGAGTTCAGCCTTCAGTTTGATGGTTGGAAGAGCAGATTTCCATTCAAAACAGTTGTCGTAGGTGTTGAGTGGTTTAGGAAGCTCTGATAAGAATTTGCAAATCAATTCCTTATCCCATGGGTTCTCAACAAGGACTTCACAGAAAGAAGAACAATATTTAAGCTATAAGAAAAGTGTCATTTCAAAGAAGCAGCATGCAAACTTATATTTGAATGAGTATAATTGATTTACACTTGTCCTTCCTCTTATCGTGTACGTAGCAGTGATCTCCCTGCAGGGGCCACAAGACACTTCGCTTACTACAGTGACCAACCACACATTGGAACAAAGCACTGCTCCAGTCTCAAACTTCACAAAAGAAAACCATAGTACCTGAAGCTCTACCAGTCCTGGCTGTCCTGTCCTGCTCAGTTCCAGACAGCTTGTCATGGGAATTCTTGTCCAGCCCAACAGACGAATATTCAGCTCTACTAGTGGCAGTCTGCTCATGTAATCTGTGAGAAGCAGCTGTAGCAATAACATTTCCTTGATGCTCTCCTTGTTCTGCAATGTGTTCAAGAGCAGGGCTACATATTTAAAACAAAATAGCATTAATTGACAGTACTGCCATGGCATTTTGACATCTTCAGTAAGCCAGAAGTACGTCACACATCCATGCTTGCAACCTTTGCCATAACCATAAGAACTCTGGGTGTGGTTATCCATATGATCAAGAATGGCCTCCATATGCTATCTACATCTTTTACTTCAAGCAGCAATTAAATCTGTTCAAAGACAACAGAGCCTAGAAGACTTATCAGCATTTCATATTTGCTCATGATTGCTTTATGTATTTACTCTTCAATAATGCCTGCAGACTTTTCTGACAAAACCTTCTGTAGAACATCTTGGCACTCTAGATCAAAGCTACCTCACACCTAGCAGCTCAGCAGAAATGCTCTAACTCTATATCCATATATACTGAGAAATGCATCCTGTGACAAGAAGAATGCTGGCAGAATCAACAAGGTGGACCTTTGCCTTCAAATGCACATCATATGTTCTCTTCCTGATCATCTCTAGGCAATCATTCAACACATCTATTCTCACACTCGAGTGTGAGATGTATGTTGCAGAAAAGATACTGCTGAGTCTCCCAAGGAAACTGTTACACAATGTTCTATGGAGAGGTCAAGTTAACACCAATTCATTAACTGCAGCAGTTCAATTATTGCAAGGAAGGCATTTTCCAAATGTCTGTTTCACCCACATGCCTTGCAAACACCGCTTCCCCAAATGCAGCAGTAGTGCTACCAACTAGCAGTTATTGCTGACCCCAGGGGCAAAAAGACACTTAAAAGAATCAGTACAATTGTTCGAGCACTTGATACCCATACAATGTGATAAAAAAAATTCAATCATAGGAGCATTTTCAGGGACATAATCACCACGCGCAGGTTCATGCAACTTCAGAGTGACTGTTTAGCATACATTTTAGCAATCTTATTCAAATATGTTAGCTCTAGATTGCTTGGAAAACTTGCACCAAGAGCAGCACAGCAGAGCTGCCTATGCTGGCATAAATTTGCATTGCAACCTGAAGTCTTGAAAATCTCAGCAAGTCAATGCTGTACCTTAGCTTCTTAGTTTTTGCCTGTCTGTGCAGTTCTTCAGAAAACTCCAAATCCATTTGCAGCATGTCATCCCCGGGAGCTGAACAAAAGGAGTAGCAACAATAGCACATGCTTAGTTTTCCAAAAGATAAGCACATTCAGAGTATTATTACCAACACAAGAAGGGTAGAGTCACACTGCAGATGTGGAAGTTGCTAAGGTATCACAAGAGCAAGCATCGAACAAGCTTATTTTAAAACATACAAGAAAAGACAGTAGCTTGATTTCTTCAGGAAAGAGTATTCCAAGACTGAAAGAGTGGCAGACAAGCATAAGGGTCCTCACTGAAGAGGATGATGCCTGGACTTCAGTCAACTGAACTCTCTGCAACCGTGAAAACTCTCTGCAACAGCTCAGAACAGCCATTTGACAGCACAGACAAAGGCTCCCCTTGCCACCTTCTTTTTCATCCCCAGTTAAAGAATTGGGGATTCTTGGAAAGCTTCAGTGCTGGGCCTGCCCATGCTCCCAGAAGCTGTTCTGCAATGAATTTGCATTCAGAAGGTGCAGCAGCACAGCCATACCTACACTGTATTTGGCAAGACCTGCAAGGTAAGTAGGGTGTAGAAACAGTTACACAGCATTGAATTAGATGCTCTGACCTGAAGTATTCATTATTCTACCTTTGTCCTCCAAAGCTCGTCTTGAATGTGCCGACAGGTAATTAAATGGTGTTGATACAAGCTGGGCAGCTCGTGCAAAGTCTCGTGTGTTGTTTGGACTGGCAGCTAATGTTTTATTACTACATGGTACATTCCACACCGTATAATCATCCCTCAAGAACTCTGGTGTCCCTGTTTCTTCCTAGACAGGAAAATAAACACACAGATTTAAGTTAAGCCATCAAAACTGTCCTGTCAGACCTGCACTGTAACATGCTAGCAGCCTCCAGTCTCAGTAACGTAGTCTGAATGCGTCAACTTATATTATTAGAAAAATAAAGGAAAGTCAACATAGCCTAAACCACAGGCTTATATAGTTGTGTGTCAAACTTGCACATTGGCAATAATCAGTTCCACAGCAAAGCGTCAGACATCAAAAAATTGTCATAGGAGAGTCTGAAGAAGCTTCTTGCATCCAAGCAGCCTGAAGTTTCACGCATCTCCTTGGCTATGAAAATTGTCAGGTGGTTAGCACAACTTCAGGCATTTCTCGCTCCCTCTCCCTGTCCTTCTTCTCCTACAGTGATGCCAAATCTACACATCAACTGCAATCAGATCTGTTCTAGGAATAGGTCTCCACTATTAAGCTCCTAGAATTTTTATGAAAATTAACAAGTGAAAAAGCTTATTCCACTCTCATTGAACAGAAAGGGGTACCTAGGCTTTAACAATAAATCATTTGTAGGACTGTTGAAGGACTGGGACAGAAGAAACATAACTACGCCATCAAGGCTAATTCTTGCAATAAGATCAAACACTCACTTCTGTACAGTCAGTCAAGGGACGTTGTCCAATAGTTCTGGGCTCTTCTGGCTTCTTTTTACGCTGTGGGATTCTGACAAAACAGGTAGTTCAGAATAACTTTTCCCCAGAAAACTTCCAAGGCAGACTGATCATAACAAAGACTTGATGCTTTTATTTAAAGAAAACTATTTGTGAATACTAAGAGAAGTTGCAGTAGCTCAAGAAACAAGCTATCCTCAGTTGTCCAGAAAATAAAGCATCTTAAGCACACTGTCCAAACAGGAAAGTTGAGCAATTCTACAGAGAAGCAACTACAGCTTTCTCATGCCACTTCCCCACAGCTGCTACTGATTTTATTCAAGCCAATCCTCATATTGCGAATACAGTCATAGCAAAATTATATAGAATAGAATCAATCCCATATGTAATTCTTAATAAACAGCTCTATTGCTTTTTTTTTTTTCTCCTTACCTGCTGTTCTCTTTTTCATTCTCATCTTCAAAGATAGAAAACATAGGCACAACAGGGGCAGCAACCTTAACTTTCAAGGTTCCATCAGGCTCTTAAAATAAGAGATCACTGATCGTCACACAGTGGAGATTATATAACCAGTCACATTTTTCCCCTAACCAAGCAGCTGAGGGGCTTGAAGTTGTACCTTTTCTTTCAGGATACTTTACAATTATTTTTGGACAGGCATAGACATGCTATAGCAAGGCACCCCTTAGAAGTAAGGCACTTATTTTAAGGAAGGTCAGTGGCTTGATAAATTGGTTAGTTTTGGCACATGTGGACTTGAAATAGATATACTAACTTATTTTCTTATAAAGCCTGGATATAAACTTTAAAAAAAGAAAGTGAAGCATATAAACAAGGTAAACATGCAAGTGCTTAAAGCCAGAGTAAGAGATGCAATCATGACTGTATCCAGGAGCATCCTCAGAACTACTGCTCAACTGGTCTTTCCTATAAATGCTTGGAAATGGGAAAGATTTTTCCATCTCAGAAAACCAAGAGTGGCCAGGAATACAGAAGCTTCCTTGGCTGCATCTGACCTGTTGTGAAATATCCCTGAGCTCACTGTTGTAAGCCACTGCCTAGTTTTCAGACAGACTTAACTGTTACTGATAAGCTGGCAATTCAGAGACTAACACCTAGCTTGCAAAATGGCTTAGAAACAAAGCTTTACTCATATCAAGTATCAGCTGTGCATTTTTCAAAGCCAGGTTTTAAATACCACAGAAGTGTCTACAGAGAAGCAACATTTAATGAAGACATGAATAGGCTGCTAGCAGTAAAGTACTTCTGCCTGCCTTAGACTGTGAATCAACATTTAGAACTTGTCAATAAATTAAATGCACTATCAGGTTAAAAAATTGCTTCTTCACTTTACACTGACTCACACAACTACTTGCTTCAAAATTATGGGGAACAGTGGTATGAGCAAGCAGGAAATATAGGAGTGAAATATTAAGGACTAAAAAAAAAGTACATACCTCTTTTTCTACAAAAAAACTCAAATTGCTCCTCACTTTCTTCAAGAGATGGTTCAGGTGAGAAGGGTGTTTGAAACACATCCATTAGAAATCCTAGAAATAGAAAAGAAAAATACACGAATGCCACCCAATAAAAAAAAGTTTCTCCGCTCTCTGTAATAGTTGAATTGAATGATTCTTATGATTTATCAAATGCCGGGGATATATTATTCCTTACTCTTGCATTTAAATACTCCAGATAACTGAGCAGGAAGATTAGACTTAACCAATGCATATCTGCTGGTGCCATGAATTTTTCTCTTTAAAAAAAACCCTCACACTCTTAAAAGATAAGATTTTGGGTTCTTCTAAAGGAAAAAGTTGTCCTTTATTTTTTAGAGACTTGGATAACTAATGCATACCACAAGCTTTTTCGTTTTTCTTTTTACAGATTTATATTCAGCAGCAGCTGTTTGCTACATAGCAGTAGTTAACAGGCTTACTACTAAAACAGAAGAACATGGCAGAAGCACACAAAAGGAACAGAATAACTTCTGGGTACTACCACTCTACGTTTGATATCGGAAAAAAGTCGCAGTTTCCCATCGTGGGATTTTGAAAAATCGGCGTTTAGAATTGATAATGCTCATCCTATAAAACAAAAAGCTTTTGCATAAGGCACCCTGGTTTGAACTCTGGGGGAACCTTGATGTCAGCAACAGTCAAGTTTTTAACTTCCTATCATTATTCCACATTAGCCTGTTGAAAGTAGTCATCTCAGAAGAGTCGCTGACAGTACAGACAAGCTCAGCTGAAAATGCTGCCCAAAACAGCCTAGCAGGTGTGTCACCAGTGACTTATTCAGAATTTGACATGTGGCTGCTGGGATGTTAGTAAGGCTGTTATTTCTTTAGCTGAGTTATACTGCCTCTGTCTTGGAAGAATATGGTCAAAGTGTTGGGTCACCAAGTCAACTGTAAAATAAGAGTACCAATACCATTAATTTTATTTTCCTCTTTGAATGGTGTAAATGCCTATACCTAGGATAGCCTCATTGTATATTCAGCTCCACTAAAGTTACCAGGCAAGATCCCATTAATTCCAGTGAAACTAGCATATTATTCCAGATGCCTACCCAATGCTTCTTTGGTATGAACTGTAGGTGAAGGTTGCACTTTGAATGGCGTTGCCTGCGCTGCTCCTCCAACAGAGGTATTTGGTGTAGCTTGAGAAGCATTTCCAGAAGCAAAGGAAGAATTTCCAACTCTAGATGCTAGAAAAGAAAACAGCAAGACGATTTCTAAACTAGCCTGGGATTGTTTATCAACATTTCAGTAGCCAGCAAAATGTTACCAAGAGGAGTAAACAAGAGGAGTAGCAGAATGACAACCCAGAATTTTGGGAGAGCAGATTTTGGCTTGTTCAGTGATCTGCTTGTTCCCAAGGAAGACTGCCCTGAAGGGCAGAAGGGACCTTGGACAGCTGGGTGGTCTTTGAGGACATCACTCTCAATTCATAGGAACAATCCATTCTGACACAGTCAAGCAGGAAGGAAGCCAGTGAAGACAAAGAACTCCTGACCGAGTTCAAACTAAAAAGGAATTGCACAGAGAGTGGGAACAGGGACCAGCTACATGGAAAGGATACTGAGACATTGCCCAAACATGCAGGGATGGAGTCAGGAAAGTCAAAAAGCTTAACTAGGGTTAGAACTAGTGAGAGATGTGGCAACATTGGTTTCTTGTACAAAAAAAAGAACCAGGAAAAATAAGGAAACTGAACCCACTGCTCAGAAGCGTAAGGGACATAGCAAAAGATGACACGGAAAAGGATGTTTTGCCCACATTCTTACTCTAGGGTCTGTCCCCAAGTCCCTGAAGGTTCTAGCAGAAACTAGGGGAAGGAAGAATTATGTCAGAGACCTAAAGAGTTCCCAGCCAGCCAAGGTTAATTTACACAGAGAAGTAGAAACAGCCTCTAAGCGCTAACAGTTTAAAACTGGAAGGGATCAGTGGATCTTATAGTTTGTTTCCTTCTGTATTATGGGTCACTGTTTCAGCCAGGTTACTGCTGTATTAAGTTTCAGTATTTTAGTCTCATTTCTCTGCCACATCACCTCTTTAGGAAGACAAAACACGCTCCCAGTAACCTGAGGAAAATCCCCTCCCCCAAGGGCAAATCATCATTTAGCCACTCAGAAGATAGCCTCCCAAAACAAACAGCAAAAGGGTCATCTTCCCTGGAAAGCAGTGGTCCACTAAAACCAGTATCTACTGGTGGCAACTGTGCCCAGTCACTGATGTCTGAAAACGCACAGTCAGTAAGAGTCAACTAGCAAAGTATTAAAACCCAATCAGAAATTCCTTTGAAGTTAAAAACATATTTCATCTTGGTCATCTAAATGAAGAACTGTAAGTAGTAATGGAAGCTCAAGAAAACATACAATTCACTTTCTGCTCCTATATCATATGTATCCCACAATCTCACATACACATCCACCACACTTCTAGAAAAAATATGATGAAGATCCAGAATTCCTACTGCAGATGAAATAGGCAATCTCACTTTAAAAGCAAAATTTCCAAGTTGTTTTTGCAATTGATTTGGGAAGGAATTTCAATAGTTAAGTGTTCTTTGTAATTATCAAAAAAAAATATGTCTTATTCAAAAGGAAATGGAAACACAAATACTGAAGTAGTGCCATCCCACACATTTGGTGAGAGACTTCAGGCATCAGGTAGAGCTATATTATAAAGTCTCATACGCATTTATGTTGAATATTCAAGAACTTTCAAGTAAGATGATCTAGGTCTACCAAAACTGAAAAGTTATGTGCTATTCAACTCCAGCCAGTGAAGTCATATCAGCTGCATTGGTCTTGTCAAGAGTTAGTTTATTACCTTCCTTCACGTCCACACAAGTAGCTAGTCCAGTGGATCTCTTTTTAGAGTGCCTTCAAATGAAAGATTAAAAACCATTAGAGCTTGAAATAAATGCCTTTCTTCTAAATTAAATTATTTTTTTTTTAAGTTCAGCTTCAGTTCAGGACTTAATAATAACGCACTTTAAGCAGTAAAGGGTTCTTTCCCAGCTTAGAACAAAGGAAACATCTCAGAAACGACAACCAGGGCTCCTGCTTTTTCCACACAAAGGACATGTAAATGAAGTCAAAGAACTTTTAGAAAATTATTATATCTCCCCTGGGCCCCCAAGTTTCTCACACAGTTGCCAATAGACACGAAACCCGAAAGGCAGCAGAGTCCTTTAAAAAAGATAAAATGCACGCATTAAATATTCTTGGATACAGTTTGCCTTTAAGTCATTCCCTTATATAAGTGGATGACGACTGCTTCTGTTTAGCCTTGTCAGTCAAACCTACTCAGACATGCCCATTTGGCCAACCTAGGTTTCTCCTCCCCACCTCCCAATTGTTTCATGCATTAGCTCTGTCACACAAGCCAAAGTGCAGGAGATAAATAAAAGCACTTTTCTTCTTCTCTAGAGACATTTGCAGCCAAGTTGTAACATCTGGTATCTGCATGAACTAAGCACATTCTGTTGTTTATTTCGGGCATGCCAGGGACACAAATGCTGAATAATCACTTTGGTTATGCAATGAATTTGTTCTTAGTTATTACAACTAAAACATAGGGTGAAAAGAATTAAAGATTGAAATAAGGATCATACGTTATAAGAGTTTGATCTGTCTAAATATTGGTTTCCACAGGTTAATTCAGATTTTTTCAGAAGAGTAAAAACCCTTTCTTCAAGTTAATTTTCAGGTAAAGCGTAACTACAGAACACTGCACAGTTTGTAAAGCAAGAATTGAACCGTTTATACGTACTGTTCTCCAGTGCTCCAAGTAAGAGTCGAGTCAGGACGCACCTCTTCCTGAGCTGGAGCACTGTTGAATGGAGGGTGTAACAAACTCTTCTGGACTTCTCCAAGCTCTTGCTGAGTTTTGATTGTGTCCTTCTTGTATGTTTCTTCCAACAACAAGGAAGATTTCATCTGGTGGCCAACTGGGTTCGCGGACTTCAGTGTAAGAACATTTGATGACAAAGTGCTTGACTGAAGCTGGTCTGGCACCAGCCCTTGGAGGGTTTGCAGACCTGAGCTTTGACAAGATGCCATCCATTTCTGCTGCAGAGCTCTGGTGGGTGCTACATGTGGATATACCTTCAGAGATGAAAAATATTATGTTACCCTCAAAAACCCCCACACACGTATAAACATTGCCATTTGCCCTTTTATTTTGCATAACTAGAATAGCTTATCATGCTTAAGAGAACTTTCACATGCAACTAAAACTAGATCACAGAGAAGCAAAACCAGTATTTGAGGTTTCACAATTAAAAATGTTTCATCGTGTATTTAAGGTTATGCCAGGTATCTATACTAGTCAGATATTGCAACCTCGACTTCCAGATTTGGTTAACACACTTCTTGGGTTACCATCTAAAGAGCAGCTAAATTTTATGCGGTGAGTTCAAGAGGACTGCTCCTATTTATCATAGCCCATACTCACTGATGGCTTATTTTGTTCAGCTAATGTTGTAGATGCTGGTTCCAGTCTAGTTTCCTCCAAACTTTTGGTGAGCTGAGTGAGCTGTTCTAGCTTCTGCTGCAGGGCTTGCAGTTCAAGGACAGCTGACTCTTTTCTTCTTATGGAATCTCTCTCTTCTTCTCCTAATGAAGAAATGTTGACATTAAGTAAACCAGATATTAAATAAAACGATGAAAAGGGACAGCTACACAACACTATCTCAACACTAGCCTGGACACCAGCAGTAGCCCTAATGCTTCTAAAGGGGTTCACAGGCCAGGATACCTCTCACCTGGGTTGCACTTAAGAGTGCCAGCCTCAGTGCTCCTACTGCAAGCATGCTCATGACTCCCATCTTCAGCACAAAAGAACACTAAACTCTGAAAAATTCTACCAAAGCAAACCTTTGGTAACACCTGAGTGGAGATGGAGCCTGCTGCCCCTGAAGGAAGAGCTGTCCCTGCTGGGAGTTATACATAACTACCACAACAAAAAAAATCCACCCAAACACTTGTTTTAAATATGCATTTAGAAATACAATTGTAAGCATACTCTGGGCTCTGATTACAGCCTACAAAGAGGAACAAAGATATTCTTCATCTTGAATTATAGGTATCAGCTGGTAAGCAGAGAGCCACAGCTACAACTCACAGCAGTACCAGTTATCCTGATAAGAGCTGTCTGTACTTGGCTGCAATTTCCTCAGAAGGAACAACACTTTTTAAGAAAATCTAGTCTTCAAGAGACAAAACCAAAGGATGAGCTTAAAATCTAAATACCAGTGTTGTGACAGTTTTGGTATTAAGTCATTGAAGGGTTTGAAGACAACTTAAGACCATTACACGTCAGTCACTTGGCCTGTTTCCTAATGTTTCCCAGCTTATAACAGCCTCTTTTTGTACAGGGATGATAACCTGGGCTTTCAGGCTTCAACAGAGCTTGAAAAGACATGAATACAGACAGGTGCTACTTTTCCAAGAACATGAGAATGTTTTTGAAATAGCTAGGTGGAAGGAGAAGAATACCGCGTTCTTTCTGTCTTCTGAGGCGCTCGTATTTCTTGAAGTATCGCTTGGCTCTGAGCTCCTCAAATGAAAGTTCAGAGCCTTCACATATGAGCAGGTTTTTATTATACATCGCAACCTGCTCACATTCAACAGCAGCAGATGACGACTTAGGAAGAACTTCAGATTTGGAGAGGTATGTCACATACTTTCTGTGAGGAAAAATAAAATGTTCTATTCAAGTTTGTTGGATTTGTTCTGGGGAGTATGATATTTTTTTCAAAATTGAGATCCCTCCCATCTTTCTTTCTCCCCTTTTTTTAAACTTACACTTCTCTTTCACCAGAAGAGCAGGACTGAGTACCAGCACAATCAGGACCCTAGAGTTGTGGGGTAGGGAGAAAGAAATGCAGCATTATATTTAGCCATCCATTTTGACGGGACTAGCAATCAGTAAGTCCCTAATATTTAATTCTGATTGAAGAGATGAGAATTCAGGCCATGAGCATAGCAAGAACGAACAGATCAGGAGAAATATACAAGCGATCACAGCCTGAGGAAGCTTGTCCCGAAGAATTAGCTGTATAAGAGTCTGCTGTTATCACTGAGAACTTTTGGAAGGTGAGCAAGATCCTAGAGAATCCAGACAGAAGGTTATACTTCTGGAAACTGCAGTCCTCAGAAGGATTCTGGGACTAGTTGAACAGGCATTTTCTAGTCCCCAAAAAACAGGAATGTAATTTCTAGATCACGTGGGTTTGTAAAGAACAGATGGGATGGCCCCATCCGATTTCTTTCTTTGATAAGTTATCCAATTTCAGGGGTTGCAGGCAAGAGGTCTAAGAAGCTTTAAGCTCTATTCCATCAACCACCTTTTAGTATTTGCAGGCAATACCAAATTGAAAGAGTCACAAGCACTTTAGAAAATGGGACAAAGTTTAGAAAACTGACGCATTTCCTACCCACAGTCTTTCAGTCTTAAATTTCACACACACCCCCATTCACCTTTCATCTTATTGTGTCAGAAAAGCTGCAAAGAAATTTAACCAACTTTGCCAAACCTCAGAACTACAGTGCTGCATGCTGATACTTACCTAAGATGGGTTAGAATTAATATGGTTTCTTTTTTGGTTTTATTGTGGGGAAGGGGGTGGAGGAAGAAGACTACAGAGTGACACAATTTGGGCTGTAAAGTTAACTAAAAATTCCACAAGGTATGAACAGAACCTCAGCTGGAACTTGCTACAGAGTGACGTGACAAGCTACAGAGTGCTCTACTGACATTCCCCCAGAGGGGCTCAGGAGCCGTTAGAGTGTCAGCTCCTAATAACTTCCCATCATCAAGAGACTGACTTCTACACAAAGCACCATCTCACTGAGGACCGTTTTGGAAGTTTCTCTTCTTCCTCTGGCATTATCTTTTATTTATTCTTCAATAGCATATAAAAGCAGTAGCATGGAAATTCAGTGTAGACGATACTCAATCATGACAGACAAACTACTATTTATAGTACTACCCCTGCGAAGAACACTAACCAGCTGGATGGATCACTCTTTGCCCAGGATACTGGAAATGTGTTGGGTGACTAACAACTGCGTCCCCATCCTTGTGAAACAAACCATTTCTATTAAGATGTGATGCTTAGGGCCTAAACCCACCTGATTATTGCAAGTATATGCTGGATCATTGAGATTCGTAACACTTTTCCGAGGAGACATTTGATTTGCAGCATGTGAAGTTTGAAGTGGCTTTATAACAGCAGCACCTGGGACAGATTACACAGGCTTGCATTAAGGAGTAGAAATCTTTTTCTCATGTACAAGTTTTTACTTACACCTTTAAGCATTAGAAAACTTCTACTTTATGTTTTGGGTACCCTTAAGAATTTTTAATACAACCAGGAGAACAGTAAAAAAAAAAAACAGTTTCTACAGGAAACATATGACACTTTGTAATCATTCAACTAGCTCTGGAAATTAACAAAAGCTCTCAGTTGCATCTTCTACAGCACATGTTATTATTTCTTTACACTCAAAGAAAATGCTGCTATCATTTGCAGTATCAATGATAGAACACCCAGCTAGCATCTATGTCTGGTAAGGAGCACGAGCTCATCACCAAACTTAATTTTAAGTTTTGTTACTAAAATATTATTACTCTAAATAATTAATTCCCTAATTTTAGAGCTGTTACATTCTTTATTTTTATTGTTCACATTCCCAATTATAGGAATATTCTCATATTGAAATTATAACATCTCAGCCTTCAGCTGCTTTACTGAAACAAGCCCCTGCTGGATGTTTTAACACTGTAGCTAGAATAGAATCAATACAGCAGGTTCCCCACATAGAGCTCTCTTAATCCCGCTTAGACATTGGAAGGGCTAAGAGAAAGGAAGCACGAAACAGCTTCCTTCACAGTGACAAAACCCACTGATCAAAGGAAAAGATTCATCCAATTGAGGTACAGTTTACAGGAAGATTATCTGTAGACTCACCTTGCAGAGGATTCTGAGGATCGTAATTCTGCAGCCAGCTAAATTGCAAGAAACATCAGTTTATTATCATTAAGTCACCTGTCCCCCATTCCTCCCCATCCACCCCCAGAAACCTTTGATTTCCTTGCAAAGCCCTCATGCCTAGAAATCAAAGACTAAGATACTCACGTTACTTACAGGACATTATCGAGCATATCCTAGTAGTTTTGCATTCTAAAAAGCAAAACAACTCTGCAATAGGCAGCGAGAGATGAAAATCATCTTGTTTATCATCAGGGAATACACCTCACAATAAGCAACTAACAAAGCTCACACTCAATAAATCCAAGATATGCTTTAATTTGGATCTTTTAAACAAAAAATAGAGAAGAAATGAATCAACCAGTTTCAGGGTTTTCTTTCTGAGCCTTACTTCACTCAAGGCACTGTGGTACAGGCTTTCTCAGTACCCCCTTCAAAATAGACAACACATACTGAACAGCAAAAAAGAATCATCCTTAAGCTTATACCCACCGTTCACAAAAACAATCATTGGTGTATATATGCTCTGTGCTATAGCAGAGGTAGACAAGAAAAAAACAACAACCGAACACTATCTAAATAGCTAAGTAAAAGATGTATCAGAATTACCAGTATAGCTGTTCCAAGTTCTCTTGTGGTTGTGCCTGGTTGTGAAATCCTTTTTGAAGGACAGCTATCGCACACTGCACCTTGCCCTCATTTACCAGCTGCTGAGCCCACGCAATGTAGAAGGCAGAGGCATTTGCACCAACTCCCTGTCCATACAGGTAGTCAAAATACTCACAAGGAGAGGTGATGAACTCTGCCTGCACAAGACGAAGACACATAACCCATAAGCACTTTCAAGAGCAACCAAGGAAGTTACAGTAAAAAACAGTAACAATTATTAGTTTCCACGTTAAGAAAGCTTCATTTTTTAAAGATAGAAACAGCTGGTGGGTGTTTTTCATGAGCTAAGCAGCTTAACAAGAAAGCTTTTAAAAAGAATCGTGCTGCCCTTCAGCAAGACTAAGAAGTTCCCTGAGTTCTTAGATCAACGTATCCGTACCCCATGCCACCACCCTGAGGGCTCCTTTTCCTCTCGCAGCCCTGTCCAGGCTTGGCTAACTACACCGGAGGCGCGGAACAGAACAAAAGGCTGCTCCAGGCCGTTTCACAACGCGCAGTGCCAGCCCGGGCGGCTCCTCTCCTCCGCACGGCTGGAGGGGGACAGGCTGGAGCCGCAGAGCTGCCCGGCGGCGGTGCAGCCGCACCTTAGGGGGGGTTGAGCGCCGCCGCAGCCCGCACCTACCAGCTTCAGGCAGTAGCCGACGAACCTGGGGTCCCGGCGGTACCTCCCGTCCGGCAGGAACGCCGCCACCAGCCGCTCTAGGAGGCCAGGCAGCTGAGCTCGCCGCTCCGAGGCGGGCAGGCAGCCCTCCAGCCACCGCGCGTACCTGCGGGGGGACGGACGGGGCCGGGTCAGGCACCGCCAAACTCCTCAGCTCGGCTCGGCTCGGCCCGGCCCGGCCCCGCGCACCCACCTGTCCCACGGTTCCAGCGGGTCGCTGCCGACGTAGCTCCGGAGCTGAGCTTCCAGGCTCCTGCGAGGCGGGACGTTAGGGGCTGGCGGGACGGGGACCGTGACCCCCCCCGCGAGGCTCCCCTCAGGCCGCCCCCAAACCCCCTCCCCAGCCCCGTGAGGCTCCCCCCCGGCCGCCCCCTCACCGCCCCACCGCCTCCATGTCGCCGCCGCCGCAACCGCCGCCGATTCAAATCCGGCGCGCATGCGCACCCGGCCGCCGCGCCGCCTCCCCATTGGCCGTCCCCCCCCGCCAATCGCTGAGCGGCCCCTTTCGCTCCGTCCCCCCTAGGCCACGCCCCCTCCCCATGGCGCCGGCGGGAACTGCCCCCCCCCTCGCCCCCCCCCAAGCCCGGCGCCCCCACCCCATTGCCTATCAGCACTGAGCCAAGGCGGAGCGTGCAACCGAGGGCTGTTTAATGAGCTTACACTGGTCCAGACACACATACACGAGTGGTGCAATACAGGGTTCCAGTTACAAGAGACAGCTATTCCATAACGCTGATACCGCGCTGCTACTGGGCGTGCACGGCTAGAGGCAGCCCCATAGCACGTGCCCAGCCTCCGTCGGGCACTTTACATGAGATAAAGCTCCTCTACGTGACAACACCATGTCCAGCAGCGGCTGCTCCTTCTGCTGTTAAATCTGGCCCACGTGCAGGTGAGCGCAGCGACTGAAGGCAGCCAGGCAGAAGGTGCTGGAGAGCCGAGCAGCTGAGGATCAGCTCCTCCTTGTCAACAGCCGTAGACACCTGGTGTTACACAGCTCGCTCAGAAGTGAGATGACTGGGGCCGGCAGCAGTAGGCGACAAGTTTAATATCTCCTCAAATGAAGGGCCTTCATCTTCAGGCGGTATCTCTGCCTCAAACATACGCTGAAGCAGAGCATCAACTGTCCTGTACCCTGAAGGTGGCAGAAGAGTCACTGTAAGCATCTATTCCCATTTTTCCAGCAGAATCGTATTCACCTTAATACAGATCTTACTCAAAGCCTACTCCCCTTGTTTTATGCTAAAGCAGTAAGAAAATAAATGCCTCAATTAACATCTACTGGTATTTCGTACCATCTACTTTTAAACAGTGTAAGCACTTGTAAAGGGTAAGACCCTTACTTTAAAGGGCAGGGACATGTACTCCATCTGTCCTTCAGACTTCTGATCCTGATCAACTGCCTCACTGAGAAGCACAGCCTTGGAGAGCTGCAATGGCACAGCAAGAAAGCCACGGAAAGAAGCAGCAGGCATTAAGCTAGAGGAAAGGAGCATATAGTCACCCCGTGATCCAAGCCAGGCGTGCAGAGGGCACACGGGAAGGGGAGAAGTAGAAGACAGGCTTCTTGGCAACAGCAGGACCTCAGCCACCAAGGCAGTGTCTCCACAGACTGGCTACTAAAGAAAAGTGTACAATGAAGGACCGAGGAAGAAAAGCTGCTGCCAGAGTAAGGAACAGCAAACATTAGAGAGTCCACAGTTCTCTAAAAACCTCCAGCTGTGTTTTAGCTGCTTTTATGGCCCAAAGAAAGCAGAAGTGCTTCAGAACTTTCCCAGACAGGGCTACTAACAGGGATAGTTCAGAGCCTTGGCCTCTTAAGCAAGAGATCAGGCACTCTGGCAGCAGTCACCACCTCTGAAAGAGCCTGTAGGGCTACACTTACGTTTGGAGGCAATTTTAAACACGAGCCCTCTAGGCTGTGTCTTCGTTCCAACTTCCCCCTCAAGGTCATGCTCAGCACTCTCCATGTTATCAAGGAGTTGTTCATCCTGGAGCGCCTCCCTACACAAGAAGGACCAGAAGTTACTCCATGGACCCACACGTGCACAGCAGCAATGGATTCTCTTGGGCAGGGCTAGCTCCCTGGTCATGCTGTTAGCCTCCAGCACCTCTCCTTCCCCCAGGCAACAGCCCTGGGCTGGAAGAGCTCAGCAAGGCAGCTACTTCACCGAGTTCTCACCTTCAAGGTGAGTAATTTGTTGCTACCATCTAGACCAAGTCCAAGGTCATGACAGATTAGCAAGAACTTTGTGAGAAAGAGGATAGCAGTCTCATCTCACACCTAGGGACAGAAGGAAGCATTTTCCCCGCAGCCTCACTGCCCTCATCAGATGCACCAAGTCAGCCACATCCAGCACTACCCTTCAGGGGGGCTTACTCTTGAACTCCCATTCCCAGCTCCTGGATTTTCTGCTCAATGGCTGTTTCTACTTCACTCTTCTCTAGGGAATACTCCACAAAGAAAGCTTCCAAGATGAACGACACAAAGATGCTGAAAGAAATAAGCAGAATTACATAGCAGCATTTCCCTACTGGCATCTCTCTCTTCGGCAATCAACTACCATCTGGTTAGGCAGGCTCCAGGTACCCCATCTCCAGCAGACATTGCTGTAAGCCAGAGCACCAGAGCAGCACCCAGTAGAGACAAGAATAGATGCAAGAGGCTTCTCCAAGAGACAGACTGGACACAGAGAAACACACAGTGCATGACCCTGGGACCATCAACATTGCCCTGGCAGAGGTCAGAGGCCCTTTTCATTCCAGTATAGAGGAGAGAAAACCAAAAACTTACTTGACAATAATTATAACCATCACAATGTGGAAGGCAATGAAATAAAGTTTTGCAGGCTGAGCAGTCACATTGGCAAATCCATTGGCAAAGAGTATAATGGGAGTTAAGGGTAAGAGCGCCAAAGGAAGAAGCTGTCTTACTGTACAGTAGTGCTAATGGAAGAAAGCCAGGTAATATTTCCAGCAATGATATTCTGGAGAGAGGAAAAAAAAAACACTGGGGGGGGCATTGCTCTGTTGTCTGGCACTAAGTGCATGAGTGCATTCAAAATAAGGAGAAGAACGGGGCTTGGGGTTGAGGGGGAACACAGTTCACCAAGCTCTGGTTTGGCCCTTCCACCACAAAGGATATCATGCCACTGGTTGACTACAGTGAGCTCCATCAGAACAATGAAGGATGATGCAAAGTTGTTGAAGTTATTCTTGCAGTACTTTCCACGGGCAAACAGAGAATCCTTGAGAGCTGGGTTTCCACATTCCAGAGCATAAGGGGCATTAGAATTCGCAGGGAAGAACTGGATCTTCCCATGGAATAATTCCATTCCAATGATAGCAAATATACAGTACACAACCTGGGAAGAGAAATGCCATCACCTGCTTCACCAGTGAGCAGTAAGCCCCATGGCAAGTTTAGAAGTTCCAGCAGGCTCTTCAGTTTTTACAGACACAGCAAGCTTCTGAGAAACAGCATGGAGTCTAAGAGATCCAACCCCCTCAAGACCAATTACTAAGCAGAAATAAGCCAAGAACTACAGCCCAAATGCACAGAAATGAAACATTCTCAAATTATAGTAGGAAAGCCTATTCAAGGGATTTGAGAAACAAGGTTCTTATTCAGCTTTTTGCCCAAATCATAGTTCAATTTCTTATGGTGTCTGTAGTCTAGCCTGCACAGGACATCTTTGCTGCCACATAGAGGACAAAAATGCCCTGATCTCTGACCTGGCAACTAGCAGGAACCCAACTCTTTTGCACACGTTTACACGTGCCAAAACCAAGCATCAAATGGACATGGTTTCTCAAAGGCCTGCCGCCTACCATCCAGAGATCTGCATTTATCCTCTTGCAAACCACGAGAGACTTAACACACATTTCTGCAAAACTGGAATGCTTTGAGCTAAGTTGAGCTAAGATACCAGGATTTCTTACCAGAGTCAGACCACCAAATGTCAACATGGTCGGTACGATGTTTATCAGCGTGTTCATGATGACCCGGAACCTACAGCAAATGATTTATGATAACACCTGCTGTGGGGAGGCTTTTTCAAAGTCCATGCTTGCTTATCACTGCCTCCCATCCAGCATGAACTCCCCACTTGTCCTTATTTATTGCTGCAGAGAGGTTGCAGCAGCTGGGCTCATCCCAGGCAAGTTGGGACAAGGCCTCTGAATGCCAGTCAATCCAAAGCACTGCGTTTCAGCCGGCCTTTGATACAGCTTGCCCCACAAACATATCCCTACCCCATTCTGTTCATTACCTTTGAATGCTGTCAACAATCCTTATTAGCCTGAGGACCCTTAATATGAAGACAATGTCCAGGATCTGTTGGCTGTTGTACTTCGTAGCTGAAAAAAGAAAAGCCTTCTGAAAACTGAGCAGGTAAGTGTAAAGACATGTTCTTACATTTGTTACAGTTATTGTGTTTAATAAGGGCATAACAGGTATCCATAAAAAAAAGACACTGGGTTAGTTCTTAGAAACCCTACAGAACAAAAATCACTGTCCTATCAAAAAAGCCACCCAACCCAAAATGACAGCAAAAGACAACTCAAGACCACCGAGTTTCCCAGATGCATGCAGGCTGTTTAAGCCGCACTTACTCGATCTCAGGGTGGTATTGAGTATCGTTGCAGTCAAGGCAGCAAAGATGATGAGGGTATCAAACCTAGCATGAGGGAAGGCAGCGCTGTTAGACTTGTGGGCAACGAACAAACAACGGGCACTTAAACTGCCACATTACATATAAAAGTAGTAACCCTTCTTCCTCTCATCTGAGCCAGATAGCCCTGCTTCATCTCAAATTATTTACAGCATGGGAGGATTTTGTTTTTCTTCATTGTTTAGTAAAAAACAACCTTCCCCTGCTTAACTACTATCGCACACTGCAGTCACCTTTGACTGAGATACCTGAGAGAAAAGCACCTCTCCTGACAGAGACAGGAAAGAGCATGCTGTCCTCTCATGCACACCAGTGTTTTAACTATACCCTGGTATGAGTTAGTCTCAGGCAGCTCATCTCAGACTTTCGTTTCTTGACAAGCTGGAGACAGAGGTCTCACCATACTTCACAGTACTTTTGCCACCACCACCCATCTCACTCACCAGTTCCAGAATTGATTTTTGCCAAAGAACACCCTTGGTTCGTATGTGTACACTTTTAGGAGTATCTCAATTATATACAAAGCAAGGAAGACCCATTCTGCATAAGAAATGTAAGGGGTTTCCTCATCCAGGGCAATGAAGATAGCATTTATTAAAATGATCGCATCATAAGTCCAAACAAATCCCCTGCAAAAAGAAAAAGAGATGATTCAACTCACCACTCTCAAGAAGGTAAGAGTTAGGAAACTAAGAACTCCTGAATTACCTAAATGGTAGTGTCTGAGGGAGGAGGCAGTCTTTACCTATCAGCTCTCCCAGATCCTGAGAGTTTAGGGAAGTTACTGCAGAGCCTAGCTTTGTTCTTGAAATCCAACACAAAACATAGGCCTTCAAGGTACACCACTGTCAATACTCCCAGTGTTAAGCTCTCAGAAACTGACTGCAACTGAATTTCCACCAAGTCAAGCAACATTTATCAAACAAAGACTGGACAAGTAAAACAGAAGTCTAGAAAAAAACTGGGATACAATAGGGGTGCTGCAATCAGAGGGACCTGGATAGGCTGGGGAAGTGCACAGAGGGCAATCTCATCGTGTTCAAGTGTCAATGACAAGTTCTGTTTCTGGGGAGGAACAACTTCAGGCGCTAGTGCAGGCTGGGGATCCATCATCTGAAAAGCAGCTCTGCAGAGAACCCAGGTGGTGGTGATGCAGGGGAGTGTCTTGGTTGATGAACTGAACATGGGCTAGCAATGCACCCTGGTGGGAGCAGTGGCCAACAGCACCCTGGGTTACCTTACAGAAATGCTGCAGACAGGTCAAGGGAAGCGATTTCCTCCCCCCTTAGGGCTGAGGAGGCCACATTTAGAGCACTGTGGACAGATTTGGGCTTTCCAGTGTGAAAGACTGGAACATACTGGAGCTAGTGCAGTAAAAGGCTGCTAAAATGATTAAAGGATAAGGTGATCTGACAAGATACTGACAGAGCTGGGAATGTTCAACCTGAAGGGGAGAAAGACTAGGGGAATCTCAGTGCATATAAATACCTGATGGGAGGGTGTAGAGAAGATGGAGCCAGACTCTCCTCAGTGGTATCCAGTGAAAGCACAAGAAGCAATGGGCACAAGTTGAAATACAGGAAATTCCATTTAAACAAAAAGCTTTTCCTTCCTTTTTTTTTTTTAAACTGAGGATGTCCAGAAACACTGGAACAGGCTGCAGAGAGGTTGTGGAGTTTCTATCCTTGCAGATACCCAAAACCCAACTCAGAGCCCTGAGTAACCTACTCTAGTAGATCCTGCTTTGAGCAGGGAGGTTACACCTGATCATCTTTAGAAGTCCCTTCCAACTTCAGAAATTCTGCAATTCTGGGAAGACTCAAACATGAAGCAGAGCACTAGCACTTTGTAGTAACAGCTTAGTAAGAGCTGATGAAACAATACAATGCAACTTTGCAGAGACTACTGACATAAGATCATCACCTTTAAGTGAAGCATTTAGTCTGGTCCTTCGAGGCAGGCCATAAAACACTTCTTGCTTTCAGTAAGAACTATTTACACTCAGCACCTATAAAAGGCCTGAACAAGTAGGACTGCAAGAGTTCTGAACTCACCAATAGCCAGTCTACTTTCTCCAGACCAGTGAGAGTAGACTAAGAGCAGCTGGTCCACAGAACATTTCTGAACACAGAACCCCCACTGTTTGAATACAGTTTACACTTCTCAGCAGGACACCCAGACAAACATTTACTTGCAACACCACTACTGTTTCACCTGTGAGGAGCTGCTTGCTCCACCAGTCCAGGCTTACCTGTGCCTAACCATACTGCGCAGGAATTGACTCACTGCTGACTTATATACACGAGGCATCCATTGTCCCAGCGGATGGCTGCGTATTTTCAGTGTAATCACCTGGATGTTGAGGAGATCTGCCAGCTGTACAAAGGACTTCTTATCTGCAGTAAAGGACAGCACTACGTATCAGTCCTCTGTCATCAGACAAAGGCAGTGTCTGGCAAACCTACATCCACTTAAGTTACAGCAATTGGTCAAAGCAAGGCCAGCAGCCAGCACAAACCTTTAACAATCACTGTGGACACAATCTAGCATGAGACTGACCCATCTCTCCCAATATTCTGTCTCTAGCAGAAACAGACTCCAGAGGAATGTGTGGGAAGTCACATTGCTTGGATGAATCCGATAAAAAGGGAGGATATATTCATCCTGTGCTGAGAACAGGAGGCACCCTTCTCCATAGTGAGCTTGGCCTGATCTCAAGCGGCCATGAAGAGCTGCCCACAGGATACAACACAGGCAGAAAGACCAGCCTTTCAGGGCTTGAGTAATCTGGAGAGGAAAGCAGGAAGAGGGGACTAGAGTCCCTCTTGGACCATTACACACCTTAAGTCTAGAGCCAGAACCCTTAAATCAGCAGGCTCCTGACCCCAGGCTCCTTCCCAGTCCCTGAATACAGCAGGCCCCACTGCTCACCTATGAAACCCTTCTGCTCATCATCTGAGATGCGTAGGAGCAACTCTCGGTGGGAGTTGCTGATATCAGGAGCCACCAGCTTGACAAGCTGCTTCCACCGGGCTTCTCTAACCACAGGCTGTGCTCCCTCCTCTTCTTTCAGAAGGTTGAAGGCCTCTATCATCTTGCGGTGCTTCATGTAAGCAAGCTTACGGATCTCATTCTAGAGAGAATGTCACCATTCAGGCAGCTGCAGTCACCCTGCCCCCTTCTTTATTAAGAAAATTATTTCCCTGGTACAAGGATGTAAGAGACTCAGAGGAACAAATTCAGGGTGATGCTGGATGCTAGGCACAGCACAGTCAATGGGGTGATGAGAAATGCTCTTTAAGAGGCAACCACAAGCCTTCCACACAGCACTCTGAAGGGATCACTAGATTGCTTGCTACTGGGAGATGCATTGAAAAACAGAAGGGAAGACAAAGGACAGTATCTAACAGGAAGGAGATGGGGGGAGGGTGTCTATCAAAAACCACAGGATCTGCAGGCCTGCAGGTCACAGAAGCAGGGAGGACGTGTCCACACATGCCTGCCATCCTAAGTCAATGCTGTGACATTACGGACTGAGATCCTCTTCTGCATATGATCATAAGCAGGCTAAAGAACCTCATACCCTTGGGGCACTGTAGCCTCTGGGAAGACCTAGAAGACTGCTTCCTGTGAAGGAGATCCAATCCCCTCAGAAGAGCACCCAGGAAATTTTACCTCTCACCCTTTCATTGCAAGTACCAGACTGCACCTGCTCAGTTACTGTAGAAGAATAAAGTTCTAATTTACTTCAACCTCCCTTGCTTTAAGAGCAAATGTAGTGGCACAAAAAGCATGCTGTGCATTTAAAGCCAACTGAAAGCAGTCTACTGCATAGAAGCAACATTTTTTCTACAGCTACTCCTATAAAAACCAATAACACATGCTTCCTACCTGTTGCAACTTATTGGAGATACACCAGCATTGCTTGTTTCATTGTTAAATATTAGAACTTGCAGTAATACTCATGATATGGAGAGGAAAACTTGTGATTTTCATTTACAGAGCATCAATACAGGCTGGAAGCTGTTCATGCCTCTATGCAAGATTATATAAAACAGCAGGCAATTGCCAATCACAATTCACCCCTCCACACATTACCTTCAGGTGTTTTTTGTAGTTGTTATACACAACAGCCAGGAAGAGCGACATGAAGATGTAAGTGTTGACAATGACAAAGGCAATGAAGAAAAGGGCATACCATGAGCTGAAGTCAAATGCTGGCATCCTAGAGGAGAGAGAGATTATTACTTGCTGAGCAGACAAACAGGACAATAAGAGAGACATCTTTCAGATGATTTTTGGAAATGCTGTTTTGGAGAGCAAAATCAAACTTGCCCGATAACACCCAGCTGGGGGGGGGGGGGGGGGGGGGTGGAAAAAAAACCCAAACACTGCATTGAGTTAAAGAAAACACTTCTTCCACTAGGTCTGCATCCCACGTGGAATCAGTCCCTGTTTGAAGGGATGCAGAAAAGAAAGCAGAGTTTAAGCCTCTGTCAATATGGATAAGTTTAAAAGTAAAGAGTCTTGAGGTGTGAGATCTCAGTCATAAGCTGGTGAGTTACTGGCATCAGGGGCCTTCATTGCATTCAGAGCTTCTCTTCTGCTTACTCCAGGAGGGCCACATGTTTTGGTATTTGAATACCTGTGGTTCCCCTTAACAGCCCTGTTCTGTTCAGTACATCTCCAGCACATAAGTGTGTCCCACTCCACCCCCAACCCCATCTTTCCTGATGGCTCCTTCACAGTACAGACTGCAATGGGAACCCAGTTAGAACAAATGAGGATCAAAAACCCAGGCCTCCTGCAAGTTTAACACAGCTGTACAAGTTGAAGTCTGCACACACATCCCTACAAATATTGAGAGAGAAGAGTCATACCATCACTACAGCATGCTTCTTTTTAGAAAAAGACTTTAATCAAAGAGCTGGGGCACTTGTCCCTCAGGTTTAAGCTTTGATCAGCTACTGGTTCTTTTGGAAGGCATTACTTTCAATTCACCTTTTCTGAAGGGTCCTCCCAGACTCAGATTCTGGTTCAGAGGATATTTATAAAACAGAGGGCTAACAATTCATGAGATCTCTGCAGACTGGAAAAATCAAAGCCCTGTTGCCATGCTGAAAGCCCTTGACGTGCAAAACACAGTACTGTTCTAACCAGAGACACTGACAGGATGCACAAAAGACAATGTTCACAATATTAAGCAAGCAGATTAAGTGCTCAGGCTTCGCTGTTTTATCAAGAGCCTTCTTGGCTACCTGGTGCCAGAGGGATAAGAAGCTGAGAAGAGTATGACAGCAGAACCAGAAGAGTTTTTCCACAGGTGAAAGAAAGGCACAGAAGACTTCTCCCTTCCTCCCCACAGATGAGCACAGTAATTGACAACAGCTCTTGTGGACACTGATCACAGCTCTACATGGTGCTTTACAGTCTTAGTTTTTCCACCACTAGGAACAGGACAGCAGGGCTCACAAAGATTGCAAGCAGAGCATACATACATGACATCCGGGCTGTTTGCTGTTGTTACCAGCACATAGAGGTCAAACACAATTTCTAGGTAGTTTCTGAAATACGGCAAGCCTTCTGCTGTCTGGAGGTTCCTAGGAGGAAAACAACAACCTGAAGTTAAGCACAGATCACAAATCCCACTGCAGGAGCTACAAGTATTTCTATTTACCGAGTAATCAATTGGAGTTGCCAGATCCCCTCCTGCTCAAGAGGACCACACCCATTCTTCCCACCCAGCTCTGAACAAAATAAAAGTATTCACACCTCTCACCAAACAGCTTCAAGGCCATGAGGGAGAACATGAGAAGGCTAAACATGAAGAGCAAGAAGACATAAGTGATCTCTGGTAACGTATTGCGGATGCTGCGGAAGGCTCTCCGAATCTGTCAGGGAGAAGGGAAGTGTTTAGAGGCAAAGCAGCACCCATTTTTCCCCCCTCACCATCACATCAGAATGTAACACCTATGCAGGGACAGGCAAGCACAGTAGGTCACAGGTTTTCTTTGTTGCCTGGCAGGACAGATTCTGCCCCAGATGTGCCAGCTCTGTTCTCCTAAAACCTGCAGCAGGATTACTAGGGGCTTTCCTCCTCATTTCCCCAGTTCACAAACTGGAGTTCACATTTGAACTCAGCTAGCAGGGGACAGGGGACCCCGTGGCACTGTTGAAGAGCTCTTGCTCCAAGGCACTGGTCAGGGACAAGAGTCTGCCACCCCAGGCTACCAAACATGCTCTAAGACTGAGAGTTCAACTGCTCCCTCCAGCAGGCCTCACACCACAGTAGTTTATTTATTTGCAAGTCAGGACCAGAGTGGTCTCAGGCAGCAGGGCAAAGATCCCCCTGTGACAGGAGGGATCAGAGTCCAAACCATCCATCTGAACTACAAGTTCAGTTTTGAGAACAGCACAAGACTTGTGCTTGTTTGCCTACATAACTTCTAGAAATAAAAGCAAGCTAGCCCCAGACTCAGGGAGAAACAGTTCCTGTCCACAGTGCTGCTCATGTTCATTCCTCCAGAGAACAGGATCTAACTGCTTGCAAGCAGAGACTTTTCCATACAGGTTGGATGAATCCTAGCCTGTGGACTGATCTTAAAAGAAAGTTTATTCCTTCTCAGTGCAGTGTTGCTCTTTATTAAGTACAATTTCCCCTAAATCATGACATCACCACATATGGCAAGAAGCTCTCCTTTCAGTCTCAAGTCTGTGCAGAGCCCTCACTATAAGTGACCCAGTCCACATGTACAAGAAGCCTTGTGGTACTTTGCACTACACTCGAGCTGCATCACTGTGAACAGACCCTTTTTTTCCCATCTCACATTCTTGCTCGAGGCCACCTCTGAGAGGAACTCACTCAAAAGAGTTTAAGTTCTGCCACCTCTGCCCCCAGAACATTCTACTAAATCCCCTGGATCTCAGAAAGCAGCAGGCTGTCTAAGAGTAGGAATTCCTCCCACCAGACCCACTCCTTACCTGGCGACTCTCTGCAAAGTTGATCAGGAAGATGGGCCTTGCAATTCTTGACCATCGAATGCTCTTTATGTTGTACATCCTGAGGGCCCCATATATGGCCAAGTCAGTCAGAGATAGCTGCAGAAGAAAGAGGCAAATTCACAGAAACAATGCTGGAAGTGCATCTAGATGAAAGACAATTGGTTTAGCTGGTACAGGATACATGCACACAACAGGTTTGTGGGAACAGGCTGAGCTGCTGGTTGATTTAGCCATGGCTCTTGAAAAGCCTTGGTGCATCAGACCCCAAGAAAGCAACAGAAGCAAAAAACAACTCTACATCACCCACCCAACCCTCATGGCTCCCTAGACCTAACTCACCAGGATTGCAACCATGATGCAGATGTTCTTGGTATCCTTCCAAAATACATTGCGAGGGGTGATTTTTGCAAAGTGTGTCAATCGGCCAAAGAACACCAGAAGGCACAACACCTCAACCAAAGAAGTGGCCTGCACAGAGAGAAGGGACCCAGGTCAGGACAACCAAAAACAGTGCTAGCCATCTTCACACAGATAAAGATGCTCATGGAAAGAAAAAAAAGTCAATACAAGACTTTTTTCAGTGGGTTTTGCTGCTGGCTGTTCTACAGGCTCACATATGCAACACTAAGCAATACTTTTTGTGAAGTTTCCTGCTACATGCAAGTTAAAGCCAGTGGATTTGTATTAAGTTCGGACTCAAGGAGCACAGCCAGTGTGGAACAAATAAAGGCTGCCCTTAGGACTGCCTTTTTTTTTTTCCTGCAACACTCCACTTCTGCTGCAAGATGCAAGAACTCCACCTGGGTCACTTAGAAGGCTGGTACTACTCTCCAAGATGCAGAAAAGCAACATGACTTTGCCTGCAGTCACACCAGCAATTGCCAATGTCTATGATGACTGCCACAGTCCCTGCCTAGTTTCTAGGCCTTTTTTTTTTTTTGGATCCAGCACATCAATAGTATTAACAGAATGATGAGCAGTCATCAACTCCTGACCCCTTGACAACTTGTTTCAAGCAAGAAACCCTTGCTGGCTCTGCCGAGCAACACAACAGTAGCTGCATTATTGCTTCTACGCTGTCTGGAAACTCACCAGGAAAGGGAGAGGATACACAGCAGGTTCTTCAAACACTGCAAGGGACAGGTTGAGAAAGATGAAGAAGTAGGTGGCTGTTCGCATAATCCAGTGGTTATAGAGATAATAAAGCCTGTAGAAAGAAGGCAGTGGCACCATAAGCAAAAGCTCCAGTGCACATACCCATGAGCTTAGCAAATGCATCTTGGAAGAGCAGCAGAAATTTCCCAAACAGTCATGAAGGGTAGTAGTAGCATGTGTAGAACAGGGAATTGTTTAGAAGTTTTTGACAGAGTAAGCCTTTTTTTTTTTATACATAAGTCAAAAAGTATTGTCCCCTTCAGCAATAAAGCCTCTGGTGAATGCTAGCATTAACCATGAACACATCCAGCTCTAAGTTTCCCACAGGAGGCTCCACACAACACTATACAACAGGGGCTCCTTCAAGTAGATGCAGAGCAGATCTACAGAGAGAGCATACAGTTTCTCTGCTAACATAAGTGCTGCCAACATTGCCAAATCTGCCTAGTAATCACCTCAGATAAAAGCTACAGGGCAAGTGATGATATGGATGACATCCTTAAAGATAACATCAAAACATCACCTTGTAAAGTAATTAACATACTTGGACAGTATGAGAACTCCAGAAGCTTCATTGACTAAGACAAAAGAACAAAGTAAAAGGGACAGGTTTTGTGTGGAGGACTACAGGAGTCATTAATGCTCACACTTATTGTGGGCAGTCTGTTGTAGCACTTTTCCCTTCTGTACTGGCAGCTTTCCCTTAGTTTTACACACAAAATCTGCCTAGAGTAGTGCAAGCCTGAAGGAAAAGTCACCTCTGAATGAAATTGAACCAGCAGCTCAAAGAGAAGAGAGCCACTGCTGCAGGCAAAATAGTCTTGACTTAGAGAGCTTTATTCACTTAATTGCCAATTAACAAGCTTTTAATTACTTCTGCGCCAAGCAGCCACCGCCCTTGATGAGAAACAACCAAGCAGAGACACCACAGGCATGCAGCAGGTTGATGTTGCTGTTGCACATTGCCAAGCCACTTGGCACAGGGCTCTTCTCCCACCCAGGCCACCCTGCTACCAAAACCCCACCGCTTACACCCCATACAGCAACCCTGTGGCATTCCCCACACGCAAGTGAGGGCTGGGCTTCCCATTCTCATTATCTCTGAAGACTGAAGCTGCAGTGCTTTGTACAGTGTTTTGCTTTTAACTCAAGCAAAAGAAAGATTTTGTTTTCCTCCTCATCCTTAGGATAAGACACATTGAGCTGCACTTAACACACGTTTCAGCCTGACTCCAGTTCGTTGTATCCCACCCAGCCTGACTTCCCAGTGCCCAGCCCCAGAGCTGTGGGGCAGCCCAGACACCACCCCTCAGACCTTCTGGGGCCTGCTCCCCCATCCCACCTCGGACTGCCCTTACCTGACCGCCTCCGGGGAGGTCTTGAAGGGAATATTTCTGTTGTACTGCGCATCGGAGACGAACGCTGCCGCCAGCAGGAGCTCCTGTGGGAGGGGGAAAAGCACAGGTCGGTGGGTGCTGGAGGCCCAAAGGGACCCGCAGGGAGAGCCCCCCTCACCGCCCCGCAGCCCTAGCGGGGAGACCCCAGCCGCCACCTCTGAGGCAGCCTCGGCCATGGCGAGGAAAACGCTGACCCCCGACGGCCCCGCCGCTTTTAACGGCACCGCCCCGCCGGCGGAAGCGGGAGGAGGAGAAGGAGAAGAAGGAGGAGCCGGGGCCGCCCCCAGCCTCTCTCCGTCCCCTCAGCGCCCATGGGCCCGGAGGCGCTGCGGCCGCGGGTCGTGCGCTGGGCGCTGCTGGCAGCCTTCGCCGCCGGCGTGCTGGTGGGCTGGCAGGCCGGCCGGGCCCGGCGCCGCTTCCTCCGCTGGCGCCAGCAGCGCCTCCAGCGCCGCCTCGACGCTGCCCGGGAGCAGCTGGAGGCGGCCTGAGCCGGGGCTGGAGGCCGGGGCCGGACCCGTCGTCCCGGCGTGATCGCGGCGGCGAACGCGGCTCTGCTTCGTGAGACGGCATCGCCTCGCTGCGGGCCGGGGCTGGGCTCTGCGGCGGAGAAGCGGCGACAAAAGGACCCGGAGGACTCGCGGCGGTCGCGTTGGAGCTGGCGGAGATGGAGAGGGCTGCGGGGCGCCGGCACTGGCAGCCGGGAAGGGGCCTTCGCTGCGACGGACTGGTCGGAGGGAATAACGCCGAGGGGAGATCCGTGAGGGGCGATGGCACCGCGCGTAGCGCCGTGTCTCAGCGCTGTCGGCGCTTGTCTTGCTTCGCGCCTTCCAAGCCTGCGGCTGGCGCACGCTGCTCTGCCCTGTACAAGAGCTGCTGATAAATCGTTGAGAAAATAACTTGGTGTGGTGCTTCCTAGGTGCGTTTATTGCTCTCGTGTGCCGAAACGTGCTGTAAGGATGCTCGCGCCAAACGCCAGCTCTCGCTGTGAGAGAACACGCATGAGCACCTCTCCCGTGGGGGAGGCCGAGGGAGCTGGGGCTGCGCAGCCCGCAAGACAAGGCTCGGGGGTTCCTCGGTGCGGCCTGCCAGGGCCCAATGGGGGCTGGCAAGGGCTCGTTGTGCGGGTAGGGAGCGACGGGACAAGGGGGAAAGGTCTTGAAGTGCAAGGGGGAGGTTCAGCCCAGACGGGAGGAGGAAATCCTTCACTCAGGGCGGCGAGGCCTGGCGCCGGCTGCCCAGGGCCGCTGTGGCTGCCCCATCCCTGGCATCCATGCCCGAGGCCAGGCTGGACGGGGCTAGGGGCAGCCTGGGCTGGCGTGACCGTGAAAGGCCCAGGGGCCCCGGCGCTGCCCGTGGCGGTACCCGGCCGCGCGCCTACATCTCTCGGCGTGCCGCGCTTCCGGAAGCGGCGCCATCCCCCTGCGCCGCCGCCCCCGTTGCCTAGCAACCATGTCGGGGCGGCGGGCGCGGGGCCCCCTGCAGCGGGTGCAGCGGCGGAGCCGGCACCTGCGGGACCAGGTACCGGGAGCGGCACCGGGAGCGGCACCGGCACCAGGGCCCCGCTCACGGAGCCTCTCGTGTGTTGCAGGTGGAGGCGCTGCGGGCCGAGAGCGCGGCCGCGAGCGGCGAGCAGCGGCGGGCCCTGAGGCGGAGGTGAGGCCGTGCCGCGCGAGTCCTGCCCCAGCCCTGCCCTCAGCCCGCCCCCTGGCGGCTGCCGCCACCCGCCCTCGGCCAGCGGTCTGCCCGCTGCGGGGCTTGGCGTGCAATAGTAAACACAGGCACGGTCACCTCAGACGTGGCCTCCGTCTTGCCCCTGCGTTCAGCCGTCGTGGCTGTGTTTAGTATATGTTGATTATTTATTTATTTATTTTCCTGTTGGTTTGCCTCATACTTTTGTGAAGTAACCTTTTTTTTTTTAGCAGTGCTCAGTGGCAAGGAGTTGCGTAGCTTAACTGCGTTATGGAAAGAGCCCTCTCCTGGTTGCCCGGAGCAAAGCCCCTGGCAGAGTCACTCCATTCCCCCTCATCTTTGCATCAGAAGGAGCAGCTGGCTCCCTCTCCGCCTTTTTGTTTTTCTCACGATTGTACAGATCTCTGCCCCTTTTCACTCAGCTGCCCTCCAGGATGCTTTCCGGTCTTCAGAGGTTGAGGTAGTTTAAGTGGGAGCTTGTACATCATGGGTAATAAGCAGTTAAGCTGTCTCATTCCTTAGCTCTTCCAGAATTCTTGTGTGAACGTTTGATTGTCATCAAGAACTTGTCAGAGCCAGGTGATGATCTTGTTTTGTCCCTCTGTTCCAGATCTTTTACTGATGCTTATTCCTTCTGAGATTTGTTAAAACACCGTCTCTAAGGAATCACTAAATTCTTGGCTTATGAAGTGCCATTTGGGCTTGTATTAATATTTCTAAAGCTGTGTGTGCGTACAGCAGTGGGAAGGCATGGGTATCTAAATTTACAGGTTTTGGTAATTTAGCATGAGTTAGGTGTCCCGTCTACCAGAGTTTTAAGAAAACACCATCTGTCTGTCTTGCTTTCAATGCAGATGCATGCAGCTGCAGAAATTGGTGGATGAAAATACGGATGCTCTTCATCATTTGAAAAAAGTAGGTATAGAGAGAAGTTTGTTAATAATTTTCTCCAAAGTGCATTGCAGTGAATGTTTAGAGAATACCAACCTCCTTCAGCTTTAGAGGCCTCAGGACAAAAGCAGTGCCTTGCACTACGTAACCTCTAATCAGGATTTGTGAGATCTATTTACATTATTTAAAAACATTTTTTCTGTGCTTTATTATGTACATTAAAATCTTTACCAACCCAATACATTCGAAAATGTTTCTCAAAGCAATGCGTTATATCGGGAGTGGAGAATGTAGATTTGAAATTTAACGTGGAATTGCATCTTGTCAAAGGCAAGAAGGAACTCACTGAACAGGGAGTGATGGCAGCCCTGGAAGGTGAAAACTTACAATATGTGTCTGGAAAATCTTTGTAGGAGAACTTGAACTTTGATTACTTGAGCAATTTGTTGTATTCTTTCTCAGGCTGATGAGCCTGCGCCTGTGGGGAATTATACTCAGAGGAAAGAAGAAGAGGAAAAGCTATTGCTAAAGCTGTCTCAACAGCTGCAGAAACTTGGTCGTGTCTTGGATCAGGATAACACAGCTGCAAATGACACAGTGTAAGTAGCCCAAATGAACAAATACAATCTGCACTTTAATAGAATTGTGTATGTGGAGCTGGAAAGGACCCTGAAAAATTGTAGCCTTATCCTCTCTATTATCTTAAAATTTAGTTTAAAAAACAAACAAACAAAAATAACAAACTGCTGATGGGCCATCTCTTCTGGGGCTTGTTTTTACTGAAAAAAGGAGTTGCTGGAGTTTTCTGAAGGTGCTGGTTAATGATAATGTAGCTGTTGAGAGGAGAGGGTGTGCTGTGGTCTGCATGCTTGGGGATGAAATAACCACAGAGAGATTTTTCAGGTCAGGCCAGAAAGTAAAACACAGGAATTAAAATTCTGTATCTGGGTAACATCCCTGCAAAGAAGCCCACGTTGCAAGGCTTCTACAGCAATGTCAAGAAGGTTTGGTAAAATGAAAACAAAACAAAAACAGTTTGATGTATTTTGGGTAGGAATGAGGGACATCATAAAGATCCTCAAACAGAAGATGAAGGCAAAGAAGAGGATGAGAGTGATGATGATGATGGAGAAAGTAGTGAGGAAGAAGACAGTGAAGAAACAGATGATGAGGATAAACTATTGGATGATCCCAGCGTTAAAGAATGTGTTGCAGTTGGAAACTTTAATGCGCAGCAGGAGGGTGATCTCACGTTTAAGGTAAATATGTCCCTACAAAAGTTTTTGCCATGTTGCTTCTGCAGATCATTCTGTATTAAGCAATAATTAAATCCTACACTTCTGGGATTCAGTCAGTTCTTAGCAGGATTCTGGGGAAAATGGCTTTTCCTAGTGTACGTTTGGTGTACTGGAGTCCAGTATCCTCTTGCCACCTTCTGTAGCAGCCGAGTCTGTAGATGTGGTCTCTGTGACCTCTGTTACAGGGGAAACTGGAATTGTTATTCAAATTGCTCCTGGCGTCATTTTGAAACATTTGGTTGTCTTTTGTCTCCATCTCTCCTCATGGCAAAGAAAGGTGAAGTCCTGCTTATACATGATAAGAAGGCGGATGGCTGGTGGCTAGCTGAAAACTCAAAAGGGGAGAGAGGCCTCGTGCCTAAAACCTATCTTGCGGTTAGTGTGCTGCAAACTTCTTCCATTCTAGTCTCACCTCTGTTATTTTATGTATGTTAATGATAATATAGCTGCATGACATTTATCATAACACTTACATGGGCACACACAACAGCTTTTAGCCAGTTGTTTGCAAATAAAGCCATGTTTGTATGCATGTGTACGCAGATAGCTATCAAAAGCAGTATTTTGTTGCCATATAGAGATGTGACAAGTGATTTTTGCAGAGAGGTTTGCTGAGTATGAAAGTTACAGACTTTTGCTGCTAACGGTCAGCTCTGAAGGTTCCCAGCTGCTACAGAGCCATGCATGCTTTTCACGATTCATATGAAATGTCAGTTGGAGTATTCTGTAATTTGACATTATTTAATCTTTAAATGTGGGTACATAGTTTGGCTCAACTGAGTCCTGTTGGTCTGAGCTTCCCACTGTGGAACAGGGCTTTTCAGAACAGAGAGTATGTTGGGTAGAGAACTTTTTACTTCATGGTGCCAATGTATTTCTCTTTTTAAAGAATCTGCTTTGCAAAAACATTTTCTTGCTTAGTGTTCTCCTGTAGGAATACTCCAATCTCCTGCTGTGGCTGCAGAACTGAGAGCAGTGTTTTGCAGTTACAATGCTCTGGAGTAATAGATCATGACAGAAAATCTCTTCTAAACTATGTACTTGTGCTGTAGTTGAGAAAACATTTTAAGAACAGAACTGTGAAGAAAGCGAGCCCTTGTCCTTTCTGAATCTGAATTACAGGTCCATAATGGAGATGGAGAAAGCCAAGAGGAAAGTGATGAACACATAGAAGTGGTGGATGAAACAGCAGATGGAACTGAAATTAAAAAAAGGTAAGTGGAATATGCAAAAGCAAGTAAGTGTAAAATTGTTCATCCTGCTCTTCCTTAGATATGGCAATATATCTCCTGCAGAGAAAATACTTGACAGATATATTTGGTTCTTTCTAACTGCTTCTTCCTTTTCAGTATAGCAGCCACTTGCTTTGTTTATTTTTTCCGTAGATTTTACAAATTTTAATTTGCCAACACATTTCTACTTTAGTAGGTTTGTTTGTGACTTGCTTTTGGATTGTTTATGTATGCGTTTATTTATTTATTTTCTTCAAAATCAAAGTATGACTAGGTCGTGTATTGAGTCGTATTTCAGGTTATGAGACACACTAGTAGCTGGAAGCGTATTGTTATTATTATCTCAGATGTGCTGATTAAGCTGCTGGTATTTGAAGGCAAATCTGTATTCAGTGTTTAAACTTTTGTCCACACAAGATTATTATAAAAGAAGAACATTGTTTTTCTTCCAGAACAGATTCTCACTGGAGTGCTGTGAGAAAAGCTATCACAGAGGTAGGTGTATTTCTTAGATAGCAATTTCATCTACCATAATGATAATTAGTTTGTAGACAAGATTTGTCTTTTACTAAGCACAATGTATCGTAGTACAGACCAATGTTTTTAATTAACATCTCTAGTTTGTTTTTGGTAGCAAGAAATGGTAAGGTTCCCTACTGCTTTATAAATAGGCTGCAGCCCAGTCTGTGTGTCTGAATGCAGATGCAGCTGAGGTGACTTTTGTTGGTTCGCCATAGTCGTGCTACGTTTCTTCTTCAAGGGTGTGATTTTCTTTGTTAACTGGCTGCTCTGCTGCTGCGTTGAAATGGAAGGGGGGATTTAACAAAATTGGTCTGTCTGGGGTCATATGCAAAACAAAGTGAAAGTCATTCCCGGTGTTGTGCCAAGCTAACTTCAGATTAGAAGAGGTGCTGGATGCCTCAGGTCCTGATATTATGTGTGTGAGAGCTGTAAATTAGGACTGATTTAGCTGTAGGAATATTAATATCCTTTTTTTTTTTTTTTTTAATAGAATGACACAGTAGAGATACTGGCAACTATGGGAGCAGTTCCTGCAGGATTTCGTCTCTCCACGCTTTTCCAGCTCTTAGAAGAAGGTAAGGCTTTCTCACAGCGATTGCAGTGCAGAATTTGCAAGAGTCCTTGGAGAGTTTCTTATCCCACTAACTAGCCTGTTGGACTAAAATCAGTATTGCTTTATGATAATTGGTACAAGGTATACATAATCTGCACAGAGTATATATTGGACCAGTCAAATAATGTAGAAAAAGATTTTTTTTTTTTTTTAATCAAATAAATTTTAATTTATCTGAGTGAAATCATGGCCCCGTGAAGGCAATGACAAATTTCCTGATGATCTCAAAGTTTTTCCTGTTTGGAAGACTATGCCCGGTGACAGCTACAGGTTTTTTTTTTCATAGACTTCCTCCTTTTTTCTCAGAGATATTCTGTGAAGAGAATTCCAATGATACTACACATCTCATATTTTCTTCATCTTTTAATTTCAAACTCTCCAGTCAGTAGCTCTTTTTGTTAATTAAATAGCAGTGCTGGAATACTACAGAACACTTTTACAAATAGTTCTGCCCCTTTTAGAGGGTATTTGTAGTAGATACTTCCAGAGTTTTGCTAGGACCAGTCAAATATTCATATGAACCCTAGACACATCTAAATTTTGTGTATCTTTAATTTTGTGGCAGTAAAGATCATTTTAAAAAAATAATATTTTTCTTTGGTTTTAAAATGTAATTTATTGTAGGCAATCAGTTTAGAGCAAGTTACTTCTTACAGCCGAAACTTACTCCATCCCAGCTGGCTTTTAAAGACTTGGTGTGGGACTCCGAAAAAAATACTGTAAGTATTACTGGGGGGAAAAGCTATGAAGCTTTTGGTTCAAGAGAAATTACAGTGTCTGTAATGTGAATCACTAGCAACCTTTAAAAAATGTTTCATATTGGTGGGTAAATATTGCTGTGAAGTAGGTGATAGATTTCTTCAGTGTCAATCTAGACTCCTTAGGAAGTTAGATGTTACTACAACCTGCTCTATGATAAGCAAAAAAAAGACAAACAAACAAAAAAAAACCAACAATCATGTTGGTGCTATGTTGGGTATTTCTTGAGTCGTGTTTCATCTTAAGGTTGTGGTTCCTTCCGTGTTTGGGGTAAAACAAATCTGCATGAGTGATTAGTCTGAATTCTTAAACCATGAACTTCTAATAGTCACAGTGAAACCTCCAGTCACAGTGAAACCTCCAGTTTCATTTTTCTTCTTTCATTTTGGCTAATGATTATGTCTTGATTTACACCATTTTTAGAACACCTATTTATAAATTACTGTCGGAAAAGCAGCTCAAAAATGTAATTGCCACCAAGACTTGAAATACCTGGGGAAGAACTCCATGACAGCATTCCTTTCTGATAGGACCTTCCACCTGTCACTGAATTATTTGTAGCACTCTCCTTAGGAGAGGCGTAAAGGCTAATGAAGGAATGTTCCTGCTGTTGCTAATACTGCATGAGCTTTGTGGGTCAAAGAATCCAGTCCAGCAAGCACTGCAGTCAGTCTTCTCAGTAAATAAACAAAAAATGGTAACCACATTCAGGAGGAACCTCTAGATTTAATCCTTCTTCTGTTTTCTGTGTTTCAGATCCAGCCTAGACCAACTCGAGTATCCCTGATTGTGACTTTATGTAGCTGCAAAATGATTCCTCTCCCAGCAGGCAGCATACAGGTTCTCAGTAGACATGTCCGACTCTGCCTATTTGATGGCAATCGGGTGCGTAGCTGTTTGACCAAAAAGGTCTTGATAAGGTGTTCATGATGCTCCGGTCCCTCCAGCAGCCAACTCCTCCAGTTGTCTCAGAGACATACCAAGGTGCTTAACCGACTTGCCAGTTAGTCTGGCTTGATATGTGCAGTCGCACACTGAAGTACATACCCTCCCCCTCACCAGCAGCAGTCACCACAGACATAAGCTCCCTGCAGCACATGGCCTGCCCCTGTTTGCTGGCACTTAGACCTTCATACACATGCATGCAGAATAGAAAGCCCGTTCACACAGAAAAAAAGAGTTTGATGAGAAGACAGGACAAACTGCACTGATCAGGTGCAGGGCATGGCCAGGCATGCATACCAGCCAGCTCACAAACACACCCTTTTATCCCCTTATCCCTCTATTTTCCCACCCTTCTTGCTCCACAAACCACCCTGATCCCTCCCTCTTTCTGCCTTTGGTTCCTCCCCTGAGCATCCCGTAGTAAGTCATGTGCAGTCCCCAAACATTCTTGCCCGTGTGCTGCAGTCTCATAGCCTTAAGCAGCAACCCTTCTCGGTCTGTCAGGCGATCCAGCACCGCTCCTGGTGACTCATCTTCAGGAGCATCACACCCAGCTCCCCGCCCCAGCCCCTCCCTGGGCTGTCTGGGGCTCCATTTTTCTGCATCCATCCCCCACCTGCCATTGTGTCTCTTTGCCCTTCACGTTTGTGGAGGTGAGCCTTGTCTGGGCTCATTTCTCCCCTGTGATGGGCCTGGGAGTAGCTGGGTCAGGGTCACATGCGGATTTCCCCACCTGCCATTGTTCCTCTGTGCCTTTGTGTGAGTGTAGAGCAGTTTTTTATAAATGATCTAATGCCAACCGTCTGGTAGTTTTCCTTCTGCCGAATGCTCTTGGAGGCAAAGGGACTGATACTGGTACATAGGAAGCAGGAGTGGTTGGAAAGTGCTGCTGCTGATTCTGCCTTCCATTGTAGTCTTTTAAACTGAAACTGATAAATTTGAAAAACAAGTGTGCTTTTATCTGTGCTGCACGTGAAGTGTTGGATTCATCTTAGATAATACTGCAGCTTCTTAAAGCTGTGTAGATATGCAGAAAAACTTGTCTTAGCATTTTTCCCCACTGTCATGTTTTAGGTACTGAGTAACATTCATACAGTGAGAGCCACATGGCAACCTAAAAATCCCCAAACGTGGACCTTTTCTCCAAGGGTAGGTATCTCACTCAGGAAGTAATATAGCCACTAACTATTCATGGTGTCTATTTACAGCTTCATATTTAACAGTCTGTTACTTCTGATATTCTTGTTGAAATCATGTGTGTTGCAACCAAAATAAACAGGCAGAAAATAACAAAAAAGCATATGCCTTGTCCCATGTTTCAGGTGTTGTGCAAAACCATGTTCACAGCAGTACTGTTATCATGTTTTACCCCAGTTGTTGCTGTGTTTTCACAGAGACTTAGTTGCTTTTTGGCTTCTAAAATTCTCTTAATATCTTGTCATCACAGAAAATGTACCTTGGTAACATAGCTGTGGTTCGTGACAAGATAAAGAATAAAAAGAATGGATTTCATTGGGTTTCAAATTGAACTGGTTCTCTACTTCTCATTTTCTCTTATATGCAGTGGGATCGTGTCTGAGTTCTTATGTAAATGAGTGATGTGTTCAATTGCCTTTAGAAATCAGAGGGTTTTTGTTTTAATACGTACATTCACTGTTTTTTCCCCCCTCTGTATTAGGTAACAGGCATTTTACCCAGCTTGCTGGATGGTGACTGTTTTGTCAGGTCTAATTCTCCATCTTCAGACATTGGTTTCCTATTTGAACTTGGCATCACTTATATTCGCAATGTAAGTGTGTACCGTCACAGAATAAATCATTCCCAACACATTTCTAAAGGGAATCAGCTGTCCGATATTCAGTTGTAAGCTGCAGTATCTCAGCTGTGAATTTTGAGATCCAAGTGGAAATTTAGCTGAATTTTGTTCTAGCTCGTTCCATGATTGTCTTCATTTTGGCATCTGGGAGTGAAGAGAGAGATGTTGGTTTGGGCAACTTTTAGTTCCAGTCAATATTTAATGAACAAAAGACTTTCTGACTGGTAAATATAAATGTAGTTTTTCCTACACTGAAATAATTTCTGCTAGTCTGCTGAAGATTTCATATAATGTGATTAGAAAATCCCAGTTCTCTTCACTCCTATGTTGTTGTTGTTGTTGTTGTTGTTGTTTTTTTATCTGCTGTGATTCATTTCACACTACTGTGCTATGTAGTTTGGAAATGAAGAAGTTAACTGTTTAAGTATTTTGAACACTGGTGATAAAGACACATCCTTCTGTCCAACCAGGATATGCTTCTTAAAGTACAATGGTTGGTGATACAACAGGTGGTAAAGCACTTTTCCCTGTAAGAACCATGGTAATAAAAAGAGGGATAAGAAACCCTAGTATTTGGAGGAAACGGTAGCTTTTTGGAAGAGCTCCTGTCCTGGAGATCTTAGCTGCTTTGTCTACAGGATTGACTCAAGTCTTGCTGCCTTTTTCATTACTGTCACCGTCTTGCTCAGATAAGCTTTGGCAGTCAAGTAAATCAAGGGAAAGATGGAAAATGGGCTAATGACAATTGTTAGCAAGCAGGGTATTAAATGGTGGGCAGAACTTGGGAAAATTCTGAAAAAAACAGAATTCTTAAAAGTTAGAGAACTTACTAAAGGGGTCTTACTGTATTTTCTCTTTCATTAATACCTGTAGGAACCTGGGGTAGAAGTGTCCCTGTGGCAATGTGGAGGGGAGAAAGACGTGCTGATAGCATAGTAGGAATGCAGAATTGTTGCAAAAGGGGATAAGTAGAGTTTGAATCTGTAGGGAACTGGACTGTGCAAGTCCTGGCAATGAACTACATGCTGGTGAGTGACGGTTCACAGAGACCTAATCAGCCGTAATGGCCCTCCACATGCTAATTCGAGTAGTCAGGACGTCAGGTTGTCAGCTTCTGTTTAGAGATTAAGGTTGCATGAAGGCTGGAGTATGTGCAAGTTCCTACCTGTTATTTGTGGGTTTGGGTTTTATTTCTGCTTCATCCATCAGACCACTTAAAAAGAAAGTAACTGTCTCTGCCCTCACTTTGTATTTGTTCAAGCTGAGATCCTGGAAGGTGCAGTGGTACCCTCAGGATCATGCAGCAGACCTGGGACATATCTGGAAATTGATGGGTTAGCACACAGGGTCAGCTCCATATCCCAGTGCCTGGGATTAAAGCTTTGTAATGTTTGATACATGTATGTTTATCTTAAATGTGGTATAGTCACTGTTTGCTTACCATGAATTTGGGGCTTTCACCATTTAATTATTTTTATGGGATTATTCTAAATGTTTGTGATTGGTTACTCATTCTGGTTTAGCTGCTCAAGTTTACCTCTTTTATTTTCTAGTCAACAGGTGAACGAGGAGAGCTAAGCTGTGGCTGGGCATTTCAGAAGCTCTTTACTTCTGATGGAATGCCTGTTCCTTCCAAGTAAGTTTATTATGTGTTTGTTTTCTCTCTCTCTCTCTCTGTATTTATGTATGTATATAGATACATTTTAAGCTATGAGTAAAGTTTGTGTTTAGTATGGGCAGGTATTGATATGGACAGGTGTAATCCAGTCTAATGTGCAGGTTGTACTGGGTCTTCCAGTGTGAATGTTGATCCTGCTTCCACACCCAATGTGCATTCCTCTAAAGTGTGCTCCCTGGACTCAACATTTGGGTTTGAAATGTTGCAAGTTAGCCTGCATTTAAAAATGTTCTTCAATGGACTCTAAAAACTATAGAAATGTCTGAATTAAACAAAAGTCTAAATAACTCCCCTTTTATATAAAAACACCCTTATTAAATGAAATAAAAACGTTTAAAAATTGAAGGTGATAACGTCCTTTTTAATTCTACTCTACAGAGTGAAACTGCATGTTTACTTCAACAGTGATTTACTTTTGACAGAACTGGGCTTACGTTATTCTTCAGCATTGAAAATTTTCATGATACTTTAGCCATGATTCCTCAAAAACATTTCAGTGAAGCAGCTGCTAAATGTCATACAAGAAAAACGTTGGAATCATGTGGAAAGGAATGGTTTTTGCTAATTTATTTTCAAACAATTGGCTAGTTTCCCCAAGATAATACAAGCTTCCAATTTCTCATCAGAGGTTTGGCTACTTAATATTTAGGTGTTGTCATTTCACATAAAATACTAGCCAAAACCTCAAGCGCTGTGTCAGGTTTTTATTTGAGGTAGCAGGTTTCTTGCTTTCTCAGAGAGCAGTCGTGTTGTTCTCATGTAACCTTGTGTCGTTTTATTCTAACCACGCTGCTCTTCCCTCACAGGATGTATGAGCTGCCATTAAATGGTGGTACTCCCTATGAGAGAGGTGTTGAGGTAGACCCATCAATATCAAGAAGAGGTTTGGTTTCTCCTAAACATTTCATAAATAAAATGATGCGACTTATACCTAATTCACAAAATGCAGAGCTTAGACAAGGCTCTTATTAGCATGCAGTCAACACAGCCTGCTGTTGTTTGGTGTTCTTGATTTGCATGAGAGAGAGTTGATTGTTAGAGCTGCTCGGATTTAGAACTGTCCGTTGGTGCTAATGTTTCTGTAATTTACGGTGTTTGCAAGTTGAGGATTATTTCTGATAAATGTATTTGGGTATTTCTTTAATTGCACGGAACACTTCTTGGCTGTGGAGTGATGCTACAAGATTCAGCAGTAATACTTGTCTAAAGAGTTCCGTAGCAAGGGCAAGGTGTTTCTGTCCCTGTCCACAGCACCTGGCACAGCAGGGGTCAGGGATTACAGGTGATGCTGTGAACTACAGCAGGGAATTGAGCCAGATGGAAATTGCTCACCGAAAACAGAGAACAAGCTTGCCTGAAGAGGTTACAGTTGTAGAGAGGAGTTTGAGCAAGCAAGTGAAGAGCAAGTGGGACTCGTAGCTTCAGTTAGACCAAACGTTGATATAGGTGGAAAATAAAGAAAAAAAATGAGGCATTCAATTTCTCCTGAGTTTTAGACAATCTTTAAACCATTACAGTTTCAGAAAAAAACATCTTTTAGCATATTTAAATGTTCATTCCTGTAATACAATTATTAATGATCTTTCAAAATGACTAATTTCATCCTGGGTGTTTATTTCTTAAGCAGGCAGTGGTGTTCTTCAACAGCTTATAACACTCAAGAAGCAGCCTGTGCTTCTAGTAAAACTGAGGTCATTAAGCACGCAGTCAAAAGACATCCTGAAGTAAGTATATTTATGTGCTACTGTAAAATCAAAACACAATTCAGCCTAGAATGATCCCAGAGATTTGAAGATCAGATCAGAGATCTGATCCCTGGAATACTGGCTGTAGAAGATATGAGGGTTGTGTCAGCTGCATATCACATTTGATCTCTGTTTGAGGCTTAGAACTATTCTGTTGGAAACAAGCAAAAAGTTTTAAACTAGATAAAATGAAAAATTGCAACAGCAGGAGTCTGGCTGTTATAGCTGCGTCAATGTGTGCCCTCAAAAGTTAATAGATTCATGGAGGCACCAATGTGAGCTAATACAGGTGTCCCCACAAACCTGTCATCATTCTCAAGCTTCGGAGAACAGTGCTTTGCTGGAGCAGTTTTGAATAAAAATCTCAGCTGCATGTTTTTTATTTTTCCCAATAGTTTGCTACCAGAAACATTAATTGGCAGTATGTGCTACATCCATCTCTTGATATTTTATCGACAAATACTTGGTGATGCACTCCTGAAAGACAGAATGAACATGCAAAGTGCAGGTAAGAATTGCACTGGTGTTGTAGGGATGAGCTCCGTAGTAAGATCGGTCTCTCAAAGAGAATTGCTCTCTCCAGAATCTTCCTTTTGCAGGATTAAGCAAGGGTCTGCAGGAGCAGCTCACTGATATGGGGTATTCTTCAGATGTTACCTGCTTGTGCTGCGGTTGACCACCTGTCCTGCACAGTTAGGAAGTCACGCTCCCTCTATAGAGGATTTCAGCGTTTTAAGTTTCAATCTGCAGGTGCTGTGGGAGCAAATTGAAAGCTGTTGTCCCTGTTAGTAAAAGAAAACAGACTCTTCCTGTGAATACCCTACTCGGAGTTTGCCTTTCAAACTAGTAATGCTTCAACTCTCACCTAGTGCGTTGCCCTATTTGGCATCAGTTCACACAGCAGGCTGCAGAAACCACAAGAATAGTTTTGTTTTCTGTCAAGTATGAATGAAATGCCCCTTCCCCCCAAAAAGCCCAAGTGGACAGGCAAAGACAATTTATTTTTGTCTTAATAAATAAATAAAAGGTAAAGGGATTGTTTGGAAGAGAAATGTTTCCTTCTCATCACCTATTCAATGAGAGATTAGACATGCTCACAGATTTACTCACTCGTTTCTAGTGAATGTTTGTTCTTGTGTGTTATAGGAAGGATTAGGCAGATGTTTCTGTCACTGAGGTGAAGTCACCCTCTTTTATTCACAGAATCACAGAATAGTCTAGGTTGGAAGAGACCTCCAAGATCACCGAGTCCAACCTCTGACCTAATGCTAACAAGTCCTCCACTAAACCATATACCTAAGCTCTACATCTAAACGTCTTTTAAAGACCTCCAGGGATGGGGACTCAACCACTTCCCTGGGCAGCCTATTCCAGTGACTAACAACCCGTTCAGTAAAGAAGTTCTTCCTAATATCCAACCTAAAACTCCCCTGGCGCAACTTAAGCCCATTCCCCCTCGTCCTGTCACCAGGCACGTGGGAGAATAGACCAACGCCCACCTCGCTACAGCCTCCTTTTAGGTACCTGTAGAGTGCAATAAGGTCGCCCCTGAGCCTCCTCTTCTCCAGGCTAAATAGTCCCAGATCCCTTGTTTTTAAATATTCTTTTTATTTATTAGTTTACTTACTGGCTGATGCAGTGGGAAGAGAAGTGTAAGAGCTCTGCTTTTAGAACTCTATCTTGCTCTTATTTTGGAAGTCTGACATTCCTTCCATATTTTTCCTTCAGCAGAATTGTAATAGTTTATAGTCTTTATTTTAAAATCACACTTGAAATACAGAAAAATTACATTTCTTAACTGTACTACAGATGAATTTATATTGATACTGCAAAATAATTTTCTTGTGATTTCTTTGTCTCTTCTCTAGACTGAATTATGCATGTGTGCTTGCTAAGCTTTTAAACCTACAATCAACACAATACCATACTGAGGCATCCGAATTAAAGGTTCATCTTTCAAAGATGCTCAGAACTTAGCTCTCTTCCTGATTTTCCTGAACTTTAATATACGCCCTGAATATTCAGTATCTGAAAGTCAGACCCTTTAATGAATTTATGCTGTATTTATTAAACTCATCACTGAGAAACAGAAAATGATGGTGTTTCAAGGCCAGTTGAGATCCTGTATAGTTATTTGATCTTTGTAACGTAGGACACTAAATCAGGCTGGTGACCTCCCTTGGAAATAAATTGCTTCCGTTTGGGTTGTCTTGGTAGGAAATGTTTTAAAGGCTTTACATGTCTAAGATTGTTCTGGTAGCAATTTTCTGTGATGTAACAAATGAAAAGTGCTGCTCCTATTTAAAAACTTTTAAAATGCTTTTAAAATAGGCAACTTAAAATGCCTGCCCTGTTCTGAAAAAGTGATTGTTATTCAGTTATCTCAGGATCACACACAACACAAGCCAGATTAAGGCAGAATGAATGTGTGTTTATTCATAACATCCAAACCAGGCATCTCAATTTCAGATGTTTATTAAAAAGACAGGTGCAGCAACGAGGAAAACACACCTTAATTTCTCCTTGGGTTAAATCAGTAAGGGCTCTTCATTGCTGGCTTCTCCTAATAAACCAGCACTTGTTTTTTTTGGTGCATCTCTTCTCTCTCTGGTTAACCGTGTCTCAACTGTTCAGTTTGCTGTAGAAAGCTCTTGTCAGAGAATGAGGTTGTTAGAGAGCTCATCTACCTCCTCTGCTGCTCTGGGGCACTGTGACAGCTAATTTTCCCTTTGAAATATTCTGGGAGGGGATTGTTTCTAGGCAGAGATGGTCTTCTGCCTCGGAACCACCCTATTTCTTCCTTAGCCTTAAATGTGTTTGTTTTCTGTTTCAGATTTAATCTGTAATCCTATTTTAGCAACGTTCCCTCAACTCATGGATCAGCCAGACCTGATGGACGCACTGCGGGTATGTTACCTACATAGTGTTCAATTACAGCCCATGTGTCTGCATTTCCAGGTAGTTTGCAAAAATTAAGCTTTTTTTATTTATCCCGTGAAAAGATAAATGGAAAAGCCAAACAGCAGAAAAGCTATACTAATTTCAAGTACATGAAGATCTCTGGTGCCTTAGCCCCTCCAAATTGAAAGAGACTGCTTGAGCTCATTCAAATGGGAGCCCATGGACTAGGTGCCTGAATGTTTGTCCACTCCTAGGGCAGTGCTGCTGTTGTGATAGCTGACTTGGGTCCAACCGGCAGCTGCAGGACTGTGCTCACTTACGTACCGGGCAGTCCCTTTCAGGCAGACAACAGCAGCTGATTTATTTCTGCCCAAAGGATACTGCTGTTGAAACTTGTCAGCCTTTGGGCTGTGCTGTATTTTCCCATGTGTGTAGGGTGGAAGGAATCAACCTCAGTTGTGATTGATTTTTCTGTAAAGTAGATCCCTTGATTTTGTTTAAATGGCTCTGATAATTGAAAATCTCTAAGTCCTTGCATTTGTAAAATTTAGTGGAATGGCTGTTTACTTAGATTAACTAAGCTAGCACCAGGGAGGGATGGGGAATATAAGGAAAGCAGGACTGCAAGAGGGGCTTAAACTCCTGTGGAGATGCAGTAAGGTATTTCTGCAGGTAACAATGGAACTTCTCTAGATCTCTGCAATCTCTGTCAGATTTTATATATTGTATATTTTTTATTTTGTTTCAGAGTGCTTGGGCAGATAGAGAAAGAAATCTGAAGAGATCAGATAAGGTAACAAATTACTGCTTTTTCTTGGTTTATATTAGATCTAGAAGTTTTATTTCAGTGTTATTGCTAGTTAACTGTTCCTCTCATAGATTTAGAAAATGTAGATAGGCTAAATAAACATTTCTTACTATATTTACAACAGCAAACTAGGAGGACTATGAAATTAACTTGCAACTTTTATTCTCAGTGTTTTTATACGGTTGTTAATGGGGATGTTGTGGTAGGTTCATACCCCAATGTGGCTTTCTCTCATGATGTGCTCGCAACACTGGGCTGTTGAAAACTTGCCACTGGTACAAAAGGGGCTGCGTTTGTCTGCAGAAGTCTTTCCTCCTCCAACCTCTGAGCTCCATCCAGTCCTCTTCCAAATTCCGCAGTCTCCTGATGTTAGTAGTCTCCCATTTTGGCATGTAGACGGCTGCAGATGAACTGACCAGGCCATGTCACAAGGCTCAGCTGTGTCTTGTGCCGTCTCCTGTCCTTTTTGCAGAGAGAAGCTAGAGATAACTGAACGAGCAAGGTGCTAGGTGTCGATCCCAGGCACTTTGCTTCTTGGAGAGCAGCATAAGGTTATTTCATTTGTCGCGTGTGCTACTGAATAGACAGATACGCAAAGAGAACTCCCCATTTATGCAAACAAAACAAACCGCCATTGAATCAGAGCAGCTTTTTCAAGACCATTCATCCAAAATGTAAGCTGATCTGCTCAGAGAATTAATAACTCCTCAGTATCCCAGAACCATCCAGTTTTACCTGATTTGTCATGTGCCACTCCCATGGCAGGATTGCTGCCTGGCACGACAGCTAATTCTTGCTCCTTCTTGCATGCTTTTATGACACTCAGCTGCTAAATCCTTTGCTGAGAAGTGAATTGTTCATCTTCCCAGGGGTAGCAAAGAGGTGCCGATGCCAGTCATATTGCTGGCGTTCCTGCCAGTCATATTCCTGGTGTTCCTGGCAGAGCTTCAGTGGTCAGTGAATTTTCCAGGAGGCTGTGCTCTGTGTTTGTCCTTCTTGCATGGAAGGGTGTCTTCTGATGTGTTTGGAAAACGAGGCATACAAATCTTGCCTGTTTGAAGTGGTTAAGATCTTTCAGTATGTGCTAATTGACCAGGCTGATTCTTAGACCCTAGGTTTTGCAAACAGGCCTCTACATGTCGTGTATAATTCTCTCCACACAGAGAATGTCCTCCAAAATGTGAAATAACAGCACCTGCAGAATGGCCCTGCCTCCTGGGTGCTGCGAGAAGCATGGGATTGTTGCAGCCCTCTGCCTAAGGCACTAGAGAAATTAGTGGGGCTTGGGCCTCCAAGGCAGGGAGAATGCGTGTGCTCCCCCAGGGGCCATAGCAAACAGTCCCATCATGTGCTCTGGGGGGAAGCCTTCGTACACTGGTGTTTTGGGGAAGAAATACGAATACCCCATGAGGTGACTGTTTTGTAGTAATGTGGCAGTACAAGCCACTTCACGCAAAACAGTGGAAAAGTGCAAAGATCTCTTCTAGTTTTGCGAAGGCTTGAAACAAAATGATTTCAAAGTCGGGGAGGTTTTGAGGTGTTTGATGTATCAGAGGTCTCAGGGTTTCCACTGCCTCTAAAAATGACATTTCAAATGCGTCTGACTACAAATGTAAGCAGGGAGGATGAGGGGGCTGTCACTAGGACTAGTTGAATTAATATTAAAATATTAAATGCTTAGATATCAATAAAAGAGTGGCATTAGCTCTTTTGATTTAGACTTTCTGGTGTGCTGTTTCCTCTATTCACCTGACCTAAATTAACCATCTTTTACAAGGGTGCAGGTAGGGCCAAGAGCAAATCTGATAGTTTGGGCTGCTTCAGCACAGGTCACCGGGGCGTAGAGGGAGGAGGGTTGTAGTAAGTTGAAAAGAAATTTATCTTCACGATATATTTTTTAATGTATCAGACTATAGAGTAATGCTGCCGCAGTCAGATTGCAGTGAGAGATTTTATCTGAAAATCAGGTATGAGGATGGCGAGGGGAATCTTTGTGTCCTGTGAAGCTCATGACACGTTTGGGTGGCTCGTTCAGACTTTCTCTGCAGAAAAGCAGAGAAACCCCGGGGGGGGAGCGGTGAAAGCTGTTGTGACTGGCAAGATAAGCATCACAAGTGTCCTCTGCTGCAGATGTGGCAGCATCCGCAGGTTTGGCTGCGTATCACTGCTTTTTGTCGCTGGAAAGAGTAGGTGGGTAGGAGAGCAGATCTGCTGATCTATGGTTTATGCAGTGTAGTTCTGGTGCTGAGTCTGAGGTGCATGTTTAAGGTCAGATCTTCTCCTGTTGTTAACCTGCGAACTGAGGGCTAGTTGAGTGGTTTGGGTTTGGTTTTCCTTTGTAGAATACTACTCCTTCAGAAGTGCTTGACAGTGCTGCACATTTTCATGGAAATGCTTTCAAATATTTTCTTCACAGAGAGATCGAGAATTTCTGAAGTCTCTGTTTGTCCTGGTGTACCACGACTCTGTCTTCCCTCTCCTCCAGTCCACTTTCCTCCCCAGCTACAAGTGGGCCGAGGAGGAATCTGAAGCCTCTCGCTGGAGGGTGATCGCTGACTTCTTGAGAAAGAGCCGAGAGAATGATGGTGCACTCCAGTCCCTGCTGTCATCAGAAAATACCCACAAAGCCTTTGATATCTCAGAGCTGGCCTATGATTTCGTAGGAGAAACGAGGAAAAACAATCCCGTAGCATGAATGGATTATGGGGTAACAATATAGATGAATTCCTACCAAAGGAAAATTGTGTACTATCTGTTTTAAGAAGTATTTTAGCACATTTAACAGGAACATTTTGAGACAGTCTAGTATTACTTTATTGCTTCAACTAATGAAAACTGTATTTTGTATTTTCCCCTTTGCAATGTCAGACGAAGCTGTGGTTGTCTGTCAGTACGTGTACCTGTGGTAGCCATGGTTGTTTTGTGCTGAAGCCTAGCAAATGCTGAGGCAGCATGTTACTCCTCTCCTGCAGCTGCCAATAATTTCCAATTTTGTTTTGATCAGGGTGAACAAAAGGCCCTGTTAGAGCACCCAAGTGGACTGGTACAGGCAAGGAAAACGGCAATGATCTTTAAGAATGCTGCTGAACAAGGTCAGGAAAAAAGTCACCTCTTGTCCAATCAGCAGGCTGCGGGTTGCTCTTTATTTAGCACGTTTTACTGTTTTCCGTTCTCACTCAGGAAAAGGTTGGGTTATTCACAGGAATGTGCTTGACCCCACCTAGTACAAATAAAAGGTGGTGAGAATTCAGGGAATGCTGCATTTCCCATATGCGTGACATAGGTTAGCTCACTGTGTGCAGGCTGGTGAGCTGCAGGGTATGTCTCGTGCCCATCAGGATGTTCAAGGTTTCTTTTTCCTGAGCAGTTTGTAACCGTGGTCCTTGCTGAGTGCTGCTCACTCCTGGCACAGAGTCATTAATCTGATTTCTCTTTGTGCTGGAGTGCCTGGATGTCTGGATGCTTTGTCTGTGGTGATGCGTACGTTGCCACAGTGCCTGATGTGAGGTGGGCAGCACCAAGTCAACATGGCTTTAAATCCAAAGCAGTCACTAGTTTTGTGTGGTGTGAAGTGCTTTAAAACAAGGCCTTTCAAGGATGGCAGCATGCTGTGTGGAGCCTGAGGCCAGCCCTCGCTGGCAGCTTTTGTAAACTGGAGCCTTCAGAAATCCTGCAAAGTGCAACCCCCTGGCCTACGATGGGCTCAGATGATGAGAAACATCATGGATTGGTTTTCTTCTGTCTGGTTCAGGAGCCTGGCAGGGAGGCCAAATTCCTAAGGCGTAACTTGGCTCTTCTAACAGACATGTGGTATATTACTAGGATCTCCCTCCTCTTGCTGCAGTTGCCTGAGTTAGCGGGGTCTTTCTGTCCACTCTAGCACAGGAGGCAGAGACTACTTTCAGCTCTTTATTCCTCCAGTTATTTCCTAGACTTCTTGAGCGGGCGAGGCAGAAAGAATAGTGCGTTCATTGAATCCAAAGCACATCTGCCAGGAGGTGGAAATTAAAGCTGTCCTGGTTGCTGTCCTTCTGACCTTTCTGGGCACTTAAGAGCAGATGGACAAACTCTTCTGTCTCTTGCTGGTGCATTGAGTTGTCTGTAAGAAATGTTTGCCAAGGCTGTAGTGGGCTGAGTGTTGGAGGGCTGGACACATCTCGTGGGTGTGGGGGATTCTTACGTGAACAAGTAGCAGAAACCTGAGCAAAAAGGGGAGGATACAAGAGCGGAAACAAAAATATTTCACACTTGAACAAGTGCCAAGGACAAAACTGGATTGCAGGAAACTTCTGCACTGGTGTGGTGTGGGATTTTTTTTCTTCTCCCGTTAAAGACGCTGAGCTAACCGTGTGCTACTGCCAGCGGCGGTGCTGGCCAGGCTGTGAGCCCATCCTGTCACTGTGTTGGCAGCAGGGTGTGTTACGGGAGAACCAGGGGGTTGCTGAGGACTCCTTCAGCTGGAGGAAGCAGCGTGGTGCCAGCCTGGGCTGGTCTCTGCGATTACGTCCCTGCGGGTGTGCCGGTTAAAACCCCGCCGGGGAGTGGCGCGGCACAGACACATGCGAGCCAAGCGGAGCGGCCTCAGCTAAGGAGCGATGGCATCGGCGTGTCCCCCCGCGACCACCACGCAGCCCACCGTGCCCTCCGGACCAGCCATCTTCAAAACCGTTCCCTATGCCTTCATCCTACCGGAGATAGTGAGTACGCCAAGCCTTGCCATGCTGTAATGCCTGGCTCCGGGGAGTCCTGGGCTTAGAAATCTGGGGGTAGCCCTCAGGAGGATCCTGAAAAGAGCCTTAATGAGAAATAACTTCATTTCTATTAGCTTATATGGCAACAAAGAGCTGGTCTTTATGGTTAAATTGTTCTTGGGACGGCTTGACAGCTTGAGCTTGGGCTCCAGCACCAGACAGAGCCCATGCAGGGGCTGCCAGCTGCCGTAGGGCTAGGAAGGGCTGAAGTGCTCTGCCTGCCTTGGAAACGGAAGCAGCTCTACTTAGCAAAGAGAAATTGGAAATTGCTTGAAATGAAGGGAGTTTTGCTTTTTGTATTTAGACTTTACAAGAAGCTGACCTGCCTGGAAACTGTAAAATTCCATACATTTTTGCACTGCGTCTGAGTCCAGAGGGCAGGTGGTGCGAGTGGCTGCAATAGCTGCTCCTGTACTTTGACATGTGGCACAGTAGCCGCAGCCCCGGTGCCGGCAGCACACACCACCCACACCTCGTGGGTGCAGTCAGTGCAAAGCAGGAGTTTTATCCACCAGAGCTGGTGTGGCGTAGGGCAGGGGGAGCAGAGCCAGATAGCCCTGTGAGCTGTTTCTGCATCGTAAATACTTGAGGTGGATCCAGAGCAAGCAACTCACTCTGGGCTGCTATGTGAAGCTTGGAGATGACTTCCTCGTGCTGTGATTTCAGGCAGGTTATTAATGTGCGGGCAGGGCTGGGCTGACATTGGTGGTTCACGTTTCCAAGATAAGCGCACGCTTTCTGGCTTCTCTGCCAAAGCCCTCGGGTGTGGTTTTTCCTTGTGTCGAACACAGCGGCAGTTCTTTCCGTTATGCAATAAAAGTTTTGAGGCATTTCCCAAGAGCATTCAGGGAAAACTTGTGCCAACTGGCAGTGGCTGGCAGCCCAAGGATGCCCTGCATAGCAGCTGCACCGCCCAAAGATGAAGGGCTTCCTGGGGCCAGCCCAGGAGGAAAGGAGGAAGACGAGGCGGGATCCAGGGAGGAGAAGGAACTTTTCCCATCACGTGCTCACGGAAGGTGCCTTTGCTTGTCCCTGGCAGCTCTGCGGGACCTGGGTCTGGATCCTTGTTGCTGCTACCTCGGTCTCCCTCCCGCTGCAGCAGGGATGGGTGATGTATGTGTCCCTCACCTCCTGCCTCATCTCCCTGCTGCTCCTCCTAAGTTACATCTTCGGCTTTCACAGAAACAGCAACAACTGGAAAGTGCTGGTAAGGATGGGCTCAGAAAGGGGCAGATGGTGTGGGCAGCACCAGCTGGTAACAGTAGCTGGCGAGGGGTTGGCCAGCCCATTGCAAACAAACGTCCCTTTCCTCCTTTCCCCCCTGGGGACACGGCCAGGCCTTTACTGGAAATGCCTGGAGGAGGTTTTGCTGTGCTATACATGGCTCGTGGTTGGACACAGCCCCTTTTCAATGGCAGGGTGAAAGGGAAGAAGTCGGGATGTGATAGAAGCCGTTCCCACCTTCGTTCCCACCTTTGTCCCCATGAACATGGGCCTGGGGCTGGGCCCTGTGCTTCCCACTGGGAAATGGGGTCCCTCAGGTGCCATCAGGATGTTTGGTGTGCTGTTGAGCGCCCAGGCAATGCCTGGTCCCAGCCTCTGCCCAGGTGTGCCTGTCCCCTTTGTGCACTCCTGTGCACAGAGGATGGACGGTGGCATCTCCTGTCCTCAGGGCAGGAGGGAGACAGACAAGGCTGAGCACTTTTTGATCCCCAGCACTCCCTTGTTTTGCAGGATAGTTTGTACCATGGTGCCACAGCCATTCTGTACATGAGCGCTGCTGTCTTGCAAGCCAATGCAACAATCGAGTCTGAGTTCAGCACTAAGTCACCGCTCTACCACTACCAGCTCAACTGTGCGGCATCGGTGAGTCAGTCTAGAACAACCCGGGTGGGCCTAAGCACCTGCGGCTCCCCTGGGGAGAAGCAGGAGCAAACACTACGGCTGTGGCAGAGGTGCTCCAACCCACACCCATCCAGCCCAGCAGTGTCAGATGGTGGTTAGAGCTTCAGCTTCTTTTCTCCATCATGTTGTGCGGCTGGCACAGGCTTCTTGGGGGTTCAGCAGCCCCAGACAGCTTTGCACAGCTGCCTCCTCTGGGAAATCTGGGGGCTTTGCCTCTTTTTTGAGTTTGGAAAGAGCTCTAGGCTTGGAGGTTTCCCAAGGTCGAGAGCACTGTGAGATGATGGAGTTAGACTGCAGGGAGCCCTGCTGACCCCAGCTTTTGCCCTTTCTCTCCTGCAGTTCTTTGCCTTCATCACGACCTTCCTGTACATCCTCCACGCTTTCAGCATCTACTACCAGTGAGCATGGTGGAGGCGGTGTCAGCTTCCCTGCTGCAGGATGAGGCTTTCCCAGAGCAAGTGTGCAGCAGCTGGCTTCCGCGTAGGCATGCCAGCACCTCCACCAACCCCAGCGAGATGCGGTTGCTGTTTTCCATTTTATTGAAGGCAGGATTTTTGTACACTGGTGTCATGTCATTGTGGTTGTGGGGATGTTTCATATCAGGGTCTGTGGGTTACACGGGAGGAGACCACACGTGGGCTGTAAGCCAACCCCCTGCCGGCCCTGACCCTGCTGAGCCCAGGGAAGAATCCAGGCAGGGCCCAGGGTGAGCAGCTCCTGCCAGTGCCTTGTGCTGCCCTCTGGGCCCTCCCCCTCCCCCTGGCTCCTGCCCCAGCCTGTCATTCCCTTTCTTCTTGTGGAGCCCTCTGCAACAGCCACCTAGCGTGCCCTGAGCCAGATCCCCAGGCTAGCAAATCAAGTAAAAGGAAAGCAAAGGGCTTGGGAAAGCTCTTCATTTTAGGCCATTTTTGCAATCCTGCTCTCTTTCTGAGATGCTGGACCAGTGGCACTGCCCTTGTGATAAAACTGTTCCTGTTTACCCTGTGCCACCTCCCTACCAGGAGCTGTCACCCAGCCTTGCCGCTACCAGCGGGGCAGGGCGAGAGCAGATGTAGCGCTAGGTACATAGTCAGCCTTTGGAAACAAAGTCTCATTTTCTGTCCTCCTGGAGGCTCAAAGGTCACAGGCAGGGTGCCACAATATATGGGAAATGAGTGTTCTTTACAAGCTGCTGAGTGTAGAGGGCAGGCAGTGCACCAGGTGAAGGTAATTGCTGTTGTACCTTGACACAAGCTGGGAGTGCAGAGCGCAGCTGGGGAGCTGCTGCCCACACTGCCCTGGGCGTGCTCCAGCAGCCCTTGCACAGACATTGCACCACGGAGCTGGGCTGGGAGGGGGTGGGTGAGCACTGGACACTTGGGGCATGGCACCTGGAGGGATTCCCTGGCATTACAAGGGGAAATTCTCCCCCAGAGTGCGTAGGAAATTCTTTCACATTCGCGATGGCGATTTCCTCCGAAGCCAAAGGTGTTTTCTGGTATTCCATGGGGGAAATGTCCTCTGAGTCTGGGGGAAATAGCTATTACCTGAAGTGGGAACTTCATCCATTGCGTGTGTCTGAGGATGGCTGGGCCTTCTGCGTGGGAGTGTCTGCCAACAGAGGGGGGGTTAGTTCCCCGGTGTCCCAAGCGGGAATTGGCTCCACAACAAGGGAGAAATAGCTAATAGTTCCTAGGGAAATTTCCTTCAAAAGGAGGTGGATTTTCCTGGTGTTCAGTAAAAATTTCATCAACCATGACAGAGTTCCTGGCATTTCCTAATGAGAAGAAGAAATTCCCAGCAATACAAATAGGAATTTTCTCAAAAGGGTGGAATTTCCTTCAAAGGGAGGGGCCTTTTTCCCACATTCCAAGTGGGAATTTCCTAGTATTTCAAGAGGAAAAATCCTTCAAAGAGAAGGGAGAGGCTGTCTTGGCCTTTCCTGTGGACATCTTCACTAAACTGGAAGGCTGGAGACGTGACATGGCTGCGCCTTTCCCAGTCAGAAATGGATGGTGCATAAACTGAGAACAACACAAAAACAGTAAGAACTCTTCAACGTATCTTTTATTTTCTCATATATCCTTTATGAAGGGAAGTGGTTGCTACCACAAAGAAAATTAGTTTATAATGGCTGCAAAATGTGTTGTACTTTAGTAATGAAAGTGTAGTTTGATACAGCTTTGTAAAAAAAAAACACTGCAAGTTAATCAGATTTTATTCAGGAATTTCTATTTAGAGGAAAGGATCTCATTTATTTTATAATTCAGTTTGTTACTAAAGAACACAAAGATTAAAGTTACATCCTGCAGTAAATTTGAGCAGAAAACTGCAACTATTTCTCCAAATTATAGCTGCAGCTCTTATAGGCTTCAGTGCTAGCTGTAAACATACTTGAGGTGTGAGGAATATTCTTAACAAATTATTACTCTACATCAAGGTGGTAAACAGGTTTAAAGAAATTGGTGCATTAGTTACTGAGTAAGAGATACAAACAAATCCCTTGACTTCAGATCATGTTAACTTATTAATGTTCACATGCAATGATTTGCTCTTCAGTAACTATAAAAATACTGACTAAAAGCAACAGTGTGAGGAGACAGGCACGAATAGTTCCAAGGGAAGTGACATAGGAAGAGGTGCTCAAAGATGACTGAAAATGATAAAAGAACAACAGCTCTCCAAGTGCTGAATACAGATGAACAAGGAAAGACGAGGGAGAAAAAAAAAACATTTTAGGAAACCCTTCCCTCTCTCATTAATTTTCTACCTCTGGTTAAGCTAGATTGAGTAACATACAACTGCACAACCACAATACACCATTGTTTTCCTGGTACTGTATATGCTGTACTTCAAATGCGGTATCTATTAACAGTGTCTGACCACATAGATTTCAGCTACTCTATAAGCTCTGTTCATTGAACAAGCTAATTTTACTCTGCAAGAGTTAAACACTTCCTTTCAAAATCAGAAAATATTTGCAGACCTAGAAGGCTACAAGACGACTTTTTAAACGAGCACATCATAGAGCTTGTAACAAATGTCCCAGTATAGTATAAAACTGCAGCATGGAAAGACATTTCTGCAACCTTACAGCAGTATTTCCCTGGTGCCTGCTAACTGCCTTTACAAAACCTGCAGCCACCGTGTTGAGTCGCTGGCAGTGCCATCAGCTAGCACTGGCATTACAGACATCCCTCCTCTCGGCATCTTCAGAGCTGGAGGTGGTGGCAGAGGGAACTGCCTCCTCTCTCTGCCCCAGGCAATCCTCCTGGTCTGGGACAGCGCTGAGGCGCAGTACATCTAGGTACAGGAGGTAGTCCTGCAGACAGGCTGGCAGCGGCAAGTCCCGGATGAACCGGTCCGATCGGAGGCGTTCGCTCGTTAAAATGGACCGGATCTCAAGACGACACAGGTGAGACAGGGAAGGAATGAAGGCTGAGAAATACCAAACAAACAGTGAACAGAACCATGGCATTACACTGCTTGTCTACTTAGTTTAGATAGATCCCTCTGAAACCCCCCATTCTCAGCCAGGTAATGAGGCAGAATTATTGACTGTGAAGGACACTTCTCTGCTACATCGGCTTTTTTGCTATAATATTAATTGCAATCATTTATGCACCTGCCACACTCATCCTTCTCCATTGAAATACAGAACTTTAGGGGACTATATGTTTTGTAAGCCTTCAGCTGGAGATATGAATGTCAGTTCTTGAATTTTTCAGCACGAACCCTTCATTTTTAATTGCCTGTGCTCACTCACATGACCAGCTTATCTCAGTTCGAGTACTTAATACTCCTCGAGGGGGAAAGCCTCAGCACAGCAGCTGGCCTGCTTGCCCTGACTGCTCTTGGCTGAAAGAATGAAAAAGTGAAAACAAATTGTCTTCCCACCTTCTTCCTCTCTGCAGGTTTGGTTAGTATTGCTATTTGTAACAGAATAATAGTAACAATAATATATTAAATATATCATTAAATATAATACATATAATACTTAAATTACAAATATTATTATTTGGTTACAGGGTACTAAATACTATTACAACACAAATACATTCATTAACAGCAAAGGAACCAAAAGAACTCCAAATAAAGCCTTTTTTTAAAAAAAAAAAAAACTCCAAAGATATATCCTCACTAATGTTAAATATTCCAAAGAAAGTCTTATTTAATAACATTAATATAATTTAGACATTTTCAAAATTACTGTAGCCAATTTAAAGAAGAGCATGCTTTAAACTGAGTCACTAACATATCTGAGCAGTTTTTCAATAACATAATGCAGAGGTCGCAATGCAAGCTCTATGTTAAAGCTGCTTTTCTGGACAATCTATTACTGAATATTTTTCGCTGACCTTGTTTCAATTATAGGAGTGATAATGAACTTCTAGATTTATGGGTATTTAGTGTGATGATATAGATGGCTTTTATTTTAATTACTCTCACTGCTTCCAGAACAAGATAGACACTTTGTTAGAAATACAAATCAAATTTAAAAATAAAGTCAGTGGGATATTGTCTAGAAAATGCACCCACGTAATACTGATCATCTTCCCTTAAATTTTACCAGAAGAGGATCTTTAGGAAGATGCAGTACTAACTTACAGTTGCTGCCCAAATTTTATAGCATGCTTGTTCATTTGAAGTGGAACAGATAACCCAAATTCAAACACATGAACTATGAATTGAACAATGAAGTGAGTAAAATTCATTCAGATATGTTTTGCTTGCTTGTTTTAGGTAACTATGGTTTCTGCTGCCCAGTTTCTGGACAAGCAGTATTTACTGACTATTTGACCTTCTTTGCCTTCATGCGTTAGGACAAAGAGCTGTTTCCCACTTACATCCTGGAGATCAGTATACACAGAGACTTATTTTTCCCTAATTGTTTTGCTTACCAAAATGGCTCTTGGGAGTCCAGCTGAATTTCTCTTTGTAGTCTGAAAGGTCTCGTTCGACAGCTGGGGGAAGTCTCTTCCAGTTTGTGAACTCCAGAATGAAATTAAGGACATCCTCACTCACAGAGTAAATCCTGCACAACACAACTCCCATAAGATATCACTTTACACAACAGCAGAAATATAATAGAAGCAACACCCAGAAAGCTTTCTTGTTTCTAACAAATCTGTAACAATATATATTCCAAACACAGAAACAGAAAACCATTAAATAGAAATTCAAAGTGATTCTGATGGCATGACTCCTTCCAATTTTATCTTCCTCTGTTACTTTTTTTCAGAAGTAAGTTGGACTGCAGGAGAAAAATACCTGTTTTGAAATACAAGTGCCTTGGTAAAAGAGAGCACTCTTCTCTGCACTTGTTTCTTATTCAATTTACACCTAAATTCTAGTTAAGGTGGTGAGACACCAGGGTGTTAGGAGCATTACCATCATGTTTGAGGAAAAAAAAAAACATAGCAAATATTTAGCTACTTATTTAAAACAATCAAACCAACAAATTTTGCAAGTGTTTCAAACTCTCCTACATTTCATTTCTTTAGAATGTAAGAACTTTTAGCAATAGCTTAACTGGATGGAGGCTTAAAGTAACAGCAGGTAAAACAGCTTTTTAGTACTACACATGATGAACAGTCACGCAATTTCATAGAACAGCTTCTTATCTAGATGCATATAATCCTGAATTTTCATCTAAATGGAAATATAAAATGCTGTAAACACACAAAAATACTAAACATTTTTAATACACTTCCTTTTTTAAGAGAGTCATGTCAAAAATATTTTATGTCCTTTCTAGTTTTTATTATTTCAGATTCCAACATTGAGATTTCACATTTGGCTGAACTTTTATGCACTTACTGAAAAGCACCCAGGAGTGAAGTCTGACTGCTTGGCCTTCTTTAAAGGAAGGGTGACTTCACTTTCCTGCTGGTAATTAAAAATGCCAATGCTCTAGACTGACATGTTTATGACTACACAGTTGTTTTGCACAATGAGCCAGGGGCAGTTAATGAACCATATGCCTATCACTGCTCCATTATCCTCCCATTACTTTCCAAGACAGAATAGTTAACATTGAAGTTAAGCTCAGAAAAACATCAGTTCTGTAATTACGATGTAAAATGCACTATTTTTAAAAAGTGGGTATCTAAACAAAAAAGTAAACTCTATAAAAGTAGCTGTAGGTAATAAAATACTAAAAAGCATCTCCTATCATATAAATGCACACGGACACCTGTTTACTCCCTGAATTGTCATCTTGTAGTGTTTCTACTTATGCAATCACTTAGTCTCCTGTGTATAAATGATATACAAAAGCACAGACGTGCCCAGCGTTACATATGCTCCTCTACTGCTCAGCACATCATGGATGCTAATGAACAAGAGATTCTCACTAAGTCATAAATGAATGTTTTTTTAAATACTGCGAGCATAACAACGTAACATTAGCTGAAACATAAATTGGTATTTAAAAACTAAGTAAATCTTAAATGTATGATATGAAAGGAGTACGATGTTAAGTAATGCATGCAATGATGTTACAGAGCTTAAATCATCTTGTTAACCACTCAGAAGCATGAAGTCGATCAAATCTAAGCATCTTTTCCATGGACAGGAAAAAAAAAAAAAGAAGAAAATACAAATACTTTGTAATTTTACGTACATGTTTAACTCTGCAGTGCCTAATTAAATATAAACCAGCACCAAGCAGTTAACTTATACATAGAAGAATACTTTTGCCACAATATTTTGTTTAACACAAGCTCTATCCCTTTCCATTGCTCCTAACCTCAGGCCACCTTCACCTTCCATTTGTTTCCTATCCCTCCTAACCTTTCTCAGTATTTGAAATTCTTCCTACAATTCCTGTATTATACAAAGAAATTTGACTTGCAACAAAACATGTGCTTTTAAGAAATGCTGAATTTAAGAAGCAAGAAAAGATGCCTTTCTCCAGGGTAGGAATAGAACAGTCTTCATTCTGCCATCTACCTAACAGCCATTTGTTTTACTCAATTTAGCCATTACCCATGAATCTTACTTCAGACCTTCCCTAACCCTTGCCATTCCTGATCATGACAACTGATAATCAGTAACTCTCAGCTGGAAGCATGTGTTAAACAGCATTGGCAACAGCTTTACAGATTAGCATACAACATTTAAGAAAACAAGATAACATTGTCTGCTTACCAGAACCTGAACAGCAAATTCACTGGATTAAAACCAGCCAAGAGCAGGTGGGGCAGCCATTCCTTGTACTCCTCGTGTGCTTTAACTGCGTAACTTATGAACTCTGATAACTGATCGCCAGAAGGCAGTGAACAGCCCAACTTCAAGAAGTGTCGAAACAAGGTAAACTTTTCATGGCACAGGCAATATCCCAAATTGATCCCAAGCAGCGTGATCCCGTATTTCAGAAAAATACCGATTAAATTAAAAAACCTACAAGCAACACACATGGAACAGGACATCCCATTAGTTTTTCACAGAAAAGCATCTGACTTTTTAACTTGCTGCCACTGAGAGAGCATACTTCCTCTATCAGAAATCCCCACAAACCCCCAAAAAAACACACCAGGCTGACTGCAATTGTTTCTAGAAAGCATCAGTTTAAACCAAAACTGGTTTAGGAGACCTTGGTCCTTACATTTAACACATTTGTTGGTTTTGTCCTGAGAAACCCATGGTTCCTTCCAGCTTCCAACTCTTCAGAGCAGGACTTTTTGTTAAACTAAAGCACACAAAGTCATCATCTACCAGTATCTGTAGCTAGAGGCATTGCCACGCCACCGACCTGCCCATCTGCCGAGTGCTCGTAACAAACAGAAGGCACCGACCGTGTTCATCCACCTTCAAAAATCCATGTGCGTTAGGTAGACAATTATGTGCAAATACCAAATGATTGCACCCCACAGCTCAGGGACCAGCCTAATGGTTGCACATTTTAGGGGTTTACATGCAGCTCTATTTGCAGGAAGCTCTGCAACCCACTGAAATAGCGTATTGGGAAAATTAAAAAAAAAGTTTTAGTAAAATCAATTTTATTATTATCAATTTTAATAGGCACAAATAGTCAAACGTATTCAGCAATCAAAATCTCAGCCAAGCTAGTTCTTTTAGCAGTTTTATCCAGGGAAAAAAAAGAAGTACATCACCTCAAGATTGTCATTTTAAATGAGGGCTGGCTTTCTCACAAAAAGTAATTTCTCAAATAGGCTCTACGCCTGTGTTCAAACCTCAGGTAGTTACAGCAGTTGGGGCACCGAGATACATCTCCTCTCATCTTTGTATTTTGGCTAAGAAGGTTTGCAGGTGATGAATTTTTGGAACTGTTAAAGTATTGCATGCTTTGATTTTTCTTCCTTAAATAAAGGAAATCAGAACAGGTCGTATGTGGAGAACAAGAAACTGAAATCATGGGTCACAAATGTAAGGCAGCCCCAAAATCCCCCTATATTTTTGGATCTACTGTCTAATGTGCATTTTAATACATTTTGATGGGGGATGAACAAAATTCAAAACTACCGAAAGTTCATTAATTTGAATAACAGCACAAGCAACTAATTCTGATCCATGAAGTCAAACACTCTGTTACAATCTGAGTTTTAAGAAAATTTAAAAGGCTCTATGAAGATACTTTCTTTAATGAAGCACACTGGGCGCATAACATTACTTCGGGTTAATGTTCCCAAGGAGGTCTGTCTACAAAGGGTCAACTAATTTGCATTCTGGCAAAATATTAGACGGTAGACAGCAATCAACTGAATTTTTAAAAAGTTGTTTTCAAATGGATTCTCTACCACGTTAAAATTTCTCCATTGCCCTAAGGCATAAAGCAGTATCAGGTAGTTGTTCTCAGAATCTAAAACATTGGAGCTCTGTGCAAAGCTCAGCACTGCCAAGAAGTGACCCAGATTTGATTCTTGATCTTGCTTTGAGCTGTGTCAGCATTCAGTCCCTCGCATATTTTATACACTTAATTACTCTGGGAGAAGGACAAGGCGAACTTGGGGACAGCAACATCTGGATCTGTTAGAATAACAGCCCACTCTTCCACAAATTAATTTCCCACAGAAAAATGAAGAAGCAGATTCATTACTAAAGGAAAAAAAAAAAAATCAACAAGTCCATTAAGAACAGCTCACAGACATATGCATACAGAGCAGTAAGTCTCTTATACCTTACTATTTTTCCTCTACACTGACATCCTTTGCATTATGAAGTAAGCATTATTTTATTTCTTGTCAAAGAGCAGGGGTGTGCACTATCTACCAGATATAGAAAGAAATGGGTCATGATCTCGAAGAATTTATCATTCCATTTTCAAGTCCTCCTTACAGCTATAATGTTGAGCTGATTAATTCTGCTAGTCTTACGCACAAGACTGGCATACAGAAAAATACAACACTATTTTCCAGTAATTCATCCTTACCGAAAAGAATTTAGCTAATTAAGAGTCCTCTGTATTGAATTACAGCATCAAGTCATGTTCCCAGAAGACAGAGGTGTGTCGATAACGCCTCTTCAAAGCACAAAAACTGCAACTAGGTTCTACAGGAGTCCCCTTCAAAGAGCTAAGCTTCCCCTAGCAGCCTTCAACAACAACCCCACAACACCATCCTTGTACTTACGGTTTAATTTTGCCAGCTCAAGAGTTGAAAAAAAAGGGCAGGGAAACCCCACACATTAAAAAAAATACCTAAATAAAAGACCAGCAGAGTTACGAATAATTTCAAAATAGAAGAGTTATACTTACTTTTTTTGGAAAACCATACACATGGGTGATCTGCAGTTGAAGCTAAGGCACTCCTGAGCATCTGGACTGTAGCCTTCTTTAAGTAACATTTCCAAACATTCTTTATTACCTCCATATACTGCTGAATACACAGGGCTCACTTTGCCTTTTTCTTTGTCACAAATCCGGTCAGTAATTGGTATTAGCATCTCTAGTATACTGCAAATATTAAAAAAAAAAAAAAAACTATTTAATTGTGTGACCTTATGCAATGATTGTATTTCAAACGTATGGTTATTTTTCATATGGTCATTACAACTCAAGAAAAAAAACAACCTACCTGTTTTTTCACTGCTTAGTTTGCTTTAAAGAAGAACCATTGTCATTTCATACACAGACCTGTAACAGTGTACTTCCACACGGATTTATGCTGATAATGGGCTGAAAAAACTGCACTGCCACGTACAGACTCAGGTGCCTCTAAAATCTTGTATTCCGTTATTCGAAATAGGTTATCAATACATACATTTTAATTCAAATGAGAGACACATATTTCCTATTTTCCAACAATCCTTTTTACAACAGAGTACCTCTGGTGCACATTTAGAACTAGACTCCTACGAAGTCTGGAAGTGAACTCAATATGCAAGTGACAAATAAAATGAGTATTTCCTTCTGTTCGACAACCCTCCCTGAGATACTGAAGCAGAAAAAAAATCAATCTGTTTTACCCTCCACATCCTTCCCAGCTAATGAGAATTACAGGGTAAGCACTAGTTCCTTTGCTACGAGCATTTATTGATGCTGCTCAGACTGCCAGTTACGTAGTGCTGCGACAGCTATGAATGCAGCATTTGATTTGAAGACATTCCGAGCGTTGACATTTTTGCCAACCCATCTTGTTTCGGATAAAATGAAAAAAAAAAAAAAAAAAAGCAGCTCAGTATCTGGGCACAGTCTGCTCTCCTCATCAGTTTGAGAAGAGGCATCAATTTGACACCCAAAGGTCAATGACAGCTCAGTTCATGAACTGCTGTAAACAGTTAAGATCAAGCACCTACTGAGAGACCTGCAGTTAGCATCATCGTTAGTACAAGTAAGTGCTGTCACACATGTGCAACCACGGGGTTCCTGACAAATGCTCTTCCACAATGGCCCATTACTCCAGAAACTTCTTTCCACTCTTGGTTTTCAGCTGTAAAAGTGACTTATTTCATCAGAATCGAGCAAAGCTATAATAGGAAGGGCTAAAGGAACTGTTTTGTGGCTTTCAGTTTTTCCCTGGTTGAACTCATTCATTATCTGCATAAAATTACTTCTGCTACTTCACAGACAACTGTAATTCTAATTAAGAGCTGTTCAAGTCATAAATGAATCCTATGCTACTGTTCTATACATTTTAAAATGTAAATGCACAAGTAGCATGGCCACTAACTGAATTAGTATCCGATTCAGGACTGTGGAAACCCTTCTAAAGAGTTATTCAGTTATGGATCAGACCCTGATTAGAAGGTGACTTCAAAACAGTTGATCACTTCACTGGGAATACTAACAGACATTTAAAATATGAAAAGATGGAGAAATTCTAAACTACAAATCAGCTTGAGAACTCATCTTCCTTTTAGAGCTGAACATCCTTTTTGTTGATTAAGCTTTTAGTACCAGAACACTTTATCTGAATGTATTTTTGACCACCTACTTTTTATGGCCCATTTCAGCTGCTGCGTGAATAGGTAACTGCCAGTTATCCTCGTTGCAGTAGAGGTTTGGATCTGCCCCTTCTGACAGTAACAGCTCCACACACTTTGCATGGCCCTCCTGCACAGCTATCAGTAGCGGAGTGGCTCTGTCTTTGGCCTGACAGTTGATGTCTGCACCTGACATAAATCCAACACTTGAGATTACTCAACACAAAACAAACAAGTTACTTAATTTTGGTTATACGTGCACTTAGACACATGAAACTTGTTCATTATCTGGATGAAACTACTGCTGACACTTTATGACCAGAGAGAGGAGTCATCAAAACAGTGCTAATGTAGTGTTATTGAAGGTTTTTTGAAAACCCTGATGATCCTTACTTTTTTCATAGTTTTATTATTTCCTACTATCACTTGATGAAAACGACATCAAATTCCTAAATCAGCTTTTAAGTAATTAAGGTAGTTTTGCATTCCTAACTGTAACTACAACTACATTACATTATTTAAATGTGAAGTTATGAAGTGTAAAAGTGGAACTAGAATTGTATCTGATGACAGGCTGATGCAAGCTTAAAAACAATAAAGCCAAAAAAAAGACTGCAATTACCATGGGATACAAGCACTCTTAAGCTCTCCAGCTTTCCATACTGAGCAGCAACAAACAAAGGTGTAATTCCAAAGTCATCCTTACATTCGATGCTTGCCCCTTTCTCCAAGAGTATTTTAATTATCTCGGTGTATCCCTAAAATAAATATTTTTATTCTTAACAACAACAACAGATGTGGAATTGACATAACCTGCGCCCCCCATTCTAAACAGAAATCAGAAAAAAATGCAATATATTGTAGAGAAATACTGGAAAATTGATGTTGGAAAAAATTAAATTATTTATTTTTTCACATTTGTTCATTTACCTAATAAATACAAATGGAAATTAAATTAATTTATAGAACCATTGAGCTAATGTACTTCCATGCTAGAAACAAGTCTTATATCTCAGGGATAGGGAAATAGTAAACAGAACTCTTTCTCAAAAAAAATCTTGTAACAGATACTGTTAGGGAGCTTGTAAGTGCATGTAATATTTGTAAAAGTTAAATAATTATTACTTCCCAACATCAACATGTCACGCAGTTTCATCATATCAGTGCATCATATCAGATCAGATACGTATCTTCTGTACATTGCATGTACATGACTGTTAGGGTAGTTTAGGAAAAAAAAACATCTGATAAAAAGGCAAAAAATGTAAAAGCTACCACTCAGAATACACCAGTTACACGGAAGTGGTATGTTACACTTACAGGTTACCTGAAAAGCAGCTTGGTGCAAAGAATTCCACCCAGACCAGGAATGAGGTCCTTCCACATTGGCTCCATGTTGGAGCAGAAGCTTTACAACCTCTACATGTCCGTTTTCAACAGCTTCAAATAAAAGAGTAAAACAAAAACGCCTGAAGTTAAAGAACTCATTGAAAATCTCAAATGCTCTCAACACTAAGTTCCTGACACAATAATCCTAATTCTTTTATACTTGTATTTGCTTACTTGCCTTTTACATTTAAACTGCAAAAACACAGATGCAGAATGGAAATTCAGTCACAAAATTTCTAGCTAGATGTGTTAAAATCCCACCCCCATTGCACTAGTATGGACAACAAAAGCAAGTTTCTCTCCTGTGAATTTGAGACAATTTCGCAGCAGGCAGCTAACTGTGAGACAGCTGCAACTGTGAGACCTCCTGAACTTAGGAAGCCCACTGCTATGTTCCAACAACTTCCTCCAAACTCAAACTTGTTATAGAAAAGGTTAGAGCTGTGGTTTAACATCTATGTAAAATTCATTTACAAATTGTGCATTTAGTTTATACAAGTATATTCGTAGACAAAGCCTCCTTCAGTATCCTGACTCATCCTTCTATTTCTGCCACCACCAATTCTGCCAAGACACACTTCTTGTGTACCAATAAGTGCTTGATACAGTGATAAATCACCTGTGAATCATCACTATTTTTCAAATATTCATGCACATGCCTGCAAAATGGGTGCCTCTGGCTTGCAGTACTCAGTGTCCAACACTGGGCTGTGCCATAGCACATATTCTAGTCTGGATACCTGGCCATGAACTTTTTCTGTTTTGAAAAACCCTTGGCTACACAACCCCAGGACCATTCCTTGGTCCAGTCTCATCTATGCAAGCACTTAGACATACTGTTAATTACCTCTATCCAGTGTGCCTTTAACGAAGATTTCCCTACAAGTGCTGCCTGCTACAGATTCTTTTAAATAAATAACCTATTTAGTTGTTTAAAAATAAAGTGTCAATAGACTTGTAGATAAAGGTTAACGTGGCAGTCACAATGTGTGTAAAACAACAAGCATATTTAATTCAATAATTTGTACTCTGAGGATTCACTATAGACATCTTAAGCATTTAAAGATGTAAACAAAAACCATAGAAAATATTAAACTAAGGAACCTTAGTTGTTAAACTACAAAATGAACATCATAGAAGTTTTTTTTTTTTTTTTTTTTTTTTTTTTTTTTTTTTTTTTTTTTTTTTAGCAATTTTACATGTCCTATTCCATGCCTGGAACTTTATTTATTAGACAAGTGATGTCCTTAGAAAAAATTACTCTCATTCTGCACAAACCTTGTTTACCACCTTAACGCCCCATAGGCACCACATCAAACCCTATTGTATTTTAACATCACTCACATACTGTTTGAGGATTATTAACATGAAACTGAATTTCTATTTAGTTAAACATGGTGTAGAACTTACTATTTTCCTTAGCTCAGTAAAAAAATAACTTGCCAATCAATACAAAGGGTGTAAATATCCCTTCCACTTTCTGTTTATGTACATTAGAAAGACAGACATAAGAATAATAACTTATTTGTCTAAGTAGTATCTTAGTGGTAATACACATGAAGCATCCATGATTAAAGAACAAAAGCATCAGCCTTCAGGAAGATTTGAAGAACTACTGCCTCCTGAACAGTAAGATCTTCATCGTTAACATTATCTCCTCAGATCAGGTAAGTCAAATAAATGGAGAGTGAAGGAGGGAAAGAAGGGGCAGCACGTTCAGCTCTGAAGCTGAAAGTAATTCCTAGACCTACTCCACCTCTGAGCGCAAAGTGTAGTACTTAGGCTACAAAAATATGAAACATGATAGAGAAGAAACTCTGGAATATACCACAACTTCTCCCCACATATCAGTCAGTCTGAGATTTCACAAAAGCATGCATCACCTAGGAAGAGCGCAGTGGTTGCCTCAGTGGTAACTTCATCAGCATCAACTCCAGCTTCTAGAAGAACACCGATGCTTTCCAAAGACCCACAGCGTGCAGAAAGGTGCAGTGCACACATTCCTTCAAACGTCTTTGAATTTATGTAGTTGTCAGATGGAGCTACAGATTATAACAATAAATAGCAATAAACTGCAAAACACAGTTCTTAAAATAATTTAAAATAACTGAGTTAGTGGATATTTGAGGCCTGCAGCATGTCCATGAACGTTGGACTCCTTCAAACAGCAGCATCAGTTATTGCTGGCCCAAAGCACATACCTACCGTGGATTGAAAAGATAAACCCAGTTGTCATTCACATGCTACAACGCAGCCACTTTACCATATCTAGTCAACATCTACGAAACAAACTTACAAAATAACACAATAACAAAAACCTACTTTTTATTTTATGTCAGAGGGGACTTCAGCAGCAATTTGAACTATTTCATGTATTTTTTTCCTTACCTGCATCAATTAGCAGCCTCAGACATTCACTGGAATTGTGAGCTGCTGCCTCGTGGATTGGCATCCACCCCCTGTTATCTGGGATATCAAGACTGTACCCCTGTTTAATCAGTTTCCTCAGCATTTTAACATTTCCTTCTCTTGCTGCGAGTCCTACGGCAGAACACCGATCAGAATACGCCTCCGTGAAATCCATCCTGTTGTTAGATCAGGTCTGCGGTAGGAAGGGGAAGACAACAAGGAGGAAAAAAAAAAAAAGTGGTTGTCAGTACAAGACATACACAGATTGCAGCAGAGGTAGCTTTCAACACAGGGCCAGAGGCACCCTGAATGAACTACAAAACAGAGCCTTAGAGCAGCAACCCCTGAGGAAGAAATCCTGGCATTTCAAACCGCTTGAGTTAGGAACCCACACACAGATGGAACCCATCATAGGAACCGTGCAAACCCACAAAAAAAAAATAAAAATAAAAAATTGAAACACCCCCATGCAGATTTAATCCTCTACCTCCTTTTCTGTCCTAAAAAGAAACAAAAGACAACACAAAAAGACTACATGATTTTACAATTTTGTTTTTAAGACACAATCAGAAGCCGAATTACCTTTAAATAAAATGTAATTTCTAGACCTACTCCACCTCTGACCACAAAGCCCAGTATTTAAGCTACAAAACATGAAACATGATAGAGAATAAACCCTACAAGACACCACAACTTCTCCCCACGCATCAGTCAGTCTGGGATTTCACAAAAGCATGCATCACCGAGGAAGAGGTGACCCTAGGAACCCCCAGGAACCATAAGGAACCCACATCGTGGCATCGCCTCCGCGCAGACACAGCAGTAAAGCAGGTGACAGTGCTGCTCTGCGTTACCCTTTGCTGTTCCTTCAATTCTCGGGCGCGTCCTAAGCGCGTGATGCTGGCCTCCGACCCTCAGTTTCACGCACCTGAGACTGCTTCGCTGTCTTCCCAGAGGGGCCGCGGAGGCGGTCCCGCTGGGTGAGGCGCGTTCGCAAGCCCAGCGCCCCGCGGGCACAGGGAGCGGTCAGGGAGCTGCCGGGGCTCTCGGCCCGCTCGCCAGCCCCAACCGCGGCCGCGCGGGGCTTTCTGCGCGCCGTTTCCGTGGGGGCGCTGCCCCGGGGAGGCGGCGCTGTGGGGGCCGGGGCTGGGGGCCGGCCCCCCCCCCGGTGCCGTCCCCCCGTGCCCGCCCCGCTCGCAGCGCGCAGGCCTCGCGGCCGGCCCGGCCCGGCCCCGCCCGCAGTCGGGGCAGCGCGGCGGGCGGCGCCATGTGGGTGTTCGGCTACGGCTCCCTCATCTGGAAGGTGGACTTCCCCTTCGAGGAGAAGATGGTGGGGCGCATCTGCGGCTACAGCCGCCGCTTCTGGCAGGGCAGCACCGACCACCGCGGCGTGCCGGGCAAGGTGAGGCGGCGGCGGGCCAGGCTGCGTCCGTCCACAGCGCGGGCACGGGCTGGGGAACGGCCCCACCGGGCTCGGCACGGCTCGGCACGGCTTGGCACGGCTCGGCCCGGCTTGGCACGGCTCTCTGCTGCGCCTCTGGGGGCCGGCAGCGCCCGTCGGAGTGCGGCTGTGCCGCCTGTCCGTGGACCTTTTCCTTACCTGACGAGTGCACCTGGGCAGCACCTGGTGCCTGCCGAGGGCGGGCACTCCGGTCGTCCCTTGTCAGCTACCCGGGATAAATATCCCCCGTTTGACTTTTTTTTTTTTTTTTTTTTTTAAATATACTTCTGAAAGTTTGAGGATTCATTTCCTCCTGGATTCTCTGCTGTCAATGAAAAAAACTTCTAATGAACTCCTGACAGGAAAATGATAACAAAAATAACCATCACTCCATTTTAATAGTGGAAAAATAACTGTGCTGCTCACTCATTTATACAGACGTTAATCAAAATATTCTGAATATTTAAAATACTGCACAGTGTGTGTGTCTGGCTTTGGAGAGAAAGGCTGGTTGGTAAGTGAAGGCCAGACCTGTGCACCTTGCTGTTGTTTTTCAGCTTTCTTACTTTTTTACTTGAAGGAAGAAGCTTATTTACTGGTCAGAAAAACTACGAAAAACCTAAAAATCCAGAAGCAAACACTTCTAATTTCATTGGAAATATATATTTTTTAGCCACTGGCATAATAGTTTTCCTCTGCTGTGGGAGCCTGCAGCACCCTCCCCATACAGGGGCTATCGCCCTCATATAATTCTAAATGGCTCGACAAATGCTAAAGAAACAATAGGTTACAGAACCACCCAGCGGGTTAGATGAATGCCTTTGATGTGGCAGGACTATGTTATTTACAGCTGCATATGCTGCTCACAGCTGAGTCATCAGAAATGCAAACTGATCATATAGGTACAGAAACTGATACTTGGGTTCAGCACTCTAACAATTTACCTACTTTGAATGTTGGTTTTGTATAGTGTAAACTTGTTTTCCTGATGCTTGCTAAAGCAGCTGTCAGAGACCTGGTGACTCCACTGTAAAGCTGGAATGTAATTTTGGAAGAGCACCCCCAACAAAGGCATAAGGATTCTTTTTATAAATAAAACAGCATGCTACGTGTAGCATGGAAGAAATTTTCGTTTAGTCCCAACTAGCACTAATTACTACTTCAGAGACCACAGAACAGCTTGCACAGTACTTGCCAACACAAGTCACTCTGAGTAAGCGTTCCTCTAGCTGCATGTGGCCAGATAAGAGGGGATGCTGGCTGGACAGCCCAGTGCTTTCTCAGTAGGAACCCTGATTCCTCACTCACCAGTCATCCCTTTTCAAACTGTGTGTGTGAGCGCTGCAACATTTCTATTCCTTTCTTGAATTTGGAAGTCCTGAAAAAAACATGCAAATGTTGTTTAGGTGGGGCATGAGAGTGGCTGATCCATAAGCCTTTGGAACTTGGGAAGCCAGGCTTTAAAGCAATATTTCTACATCAGTGGAGAAAGTTCTCTCTTTGCGCTTCAGAAAGTAATAAAACCCTCACAGGCCAGTTCTTCCTTTCTGAAGGTATCCTTGGAGACCCAACTGTATTACCTTCTTTTGGGCTAGCTGAAATTCAAGGGATACCCAGAGTGTGTTTGTGCAAATTTGGAAAATCTTACAAAATGGCCATGCCAGGTTATTAGCAACTAGCACAACCTTTGTTCCAGGAAGCTTAATTCTTTGTATTTCTGCCCCAGTCCAGGTCATGCCCAGAAACATCATCTGCAGGCATACAGAGCCTTAAAACAAACAAACAAACAACATCAGTAACCATGCACTGGTCTATTTCTGTTTAGAAACAGTGCATTATTATTTATGCAAACTGGTTAATACATTTTATTTTTTGTTTACAGAAATACTTAGCATTAACAAATACACTTTTTTTTTCTTAGAATCAACAAGTTAATGCCCTCTTGCATTGCTGCAGTCCGTGAATTGTTGCTGGTACTTCCAAGGCAAAGAGGCTCCCTCAGTGAATGCTGAGAAGCACACTGTGGAGACTTCCCATTTAACCAGGCCAAATCATCGCTGTTATAAAACCATTAAAACGTCTGTGACATTGGAGATGACGTCTCTTGTGGGTGAACTACAAGTGCAACTGGTCCTTCGGTACTAATGCATTTTAAAGAACAGCACTGAAATTCTAGCCAGCAAGTTAAAAAAGGCGCTCCTGAAAACACGAGTTGCTACAACATTCCACGGTCAGCGCAACAAAAACATACAGAGCACTTTTACATACAATGGCTGCAAGCTTTTAGTGCAAAACTCAGTTGACCCTGTACTCGTACTTTGAACTGCTCAACTTATATTGTAGTAAGAAGGTTAACTAGTTATAAAGTGATGTTACATCGTGGTGCCGTATTTTGTAGTTTACAGGATGAAAAATTGGAAAAAAAGTTTTGTAAGAACAGAGTGCAGAAAAAAAAAAAAGGATTTTGTTTTTCAAAATATTCCTGAATTTATACATTAGCTCTACTTAAGATTTTTGTTGGATTAGTCCAAACATTACTTTAAAGCTGCTTGAATCTTACCAAGCAATAACAGAGTGTTCCCTGAAAAAAAGAGCCATTGGCTTAGAAAGACCTGAGTTAGTAAGAAAGGTTGTTTGCATAAATGGCAAATTCAAATTTCCTATTCCAAGCTTTAGAAAAAACTTTAGAAAAATACAGTCCTGCCTGATTCACGTAAAACTTCTCAGACTGGAATGAGGGGGAAGTTGTGTATTTTTTAATACTACATAACCAAAGCATATCTTAATATTTTCACGCCTAAAAAATAACGTTCAAAGCTTCCTAAACCTCATCTAGTAAGGCTGGCTTTCTAACCTGTGCATTCCTGGTTTTGGTCACCTGTTGGACTTTTCAGTGCTTCCAAATCTCCTGAAGCGTGATTCCTGCATAATCACTTCCTATATTCAACAGCTTTTTATTCCTTTTTTTTTTTTTTTTGGGGGGGGGGGGGGGGGGGGGGGGAAGAGAAGAGAGTGGTGTTAAAAACATCACCAACGTTAAACTTCTTTTTTTCCAAAAACAAAGCAGAGAGCTTGATAATAATCCCAACTCCTTTTCTGAAATAACCAGCTTTTCATATTCACAAACTGTATTTTTAGCGTTCATTGTTTGAGAGATTCTCAACATAACAGTTGTGTTTTTCTTCCAACAGTATCAGAATAATCTACAGTTTCTTAGGCTACTAATTTTATACTTTAAAAATACTGAATTCTTGTTACTGCTCCAATTCCCTAAAACATACCCAGGTTTCCAGATTTGCTAAAATTATTCAGACTTCCTCAACTAATATAAAATGTGGGGGCATAATCTCACCCAGATGCATTAATCTGAACTATTATAACGTTCAGCAGCTCTCTGAAGAGCCTGGAGATGCATATGCCCATAGACCCTGTTTTTTTTTCAAGGCTGTTCTGTACAAGGTAACAAGAGCTATGTCTCCGTGCAGTGCTGAGGTGGGACTGCGTGCTTCGGTTCTGCCCTTTACCTCGTGTGAGACAAGTTCTTCGTCCTTCTGTAAGCCGTAGGAACAGCACTGAAGTGCAAATACATGCAAGGGCTGAAGTGTGAAACCACTGTTAGTACAAGAATCACACCAAGAGCTTTCTGCAGCCAAACAGCAGAGTTTGGCGGTTTCTCCGTGTAATCCCCTTCCCATTTGCTGTAGCTGCTCCCCAGCTTTGCTGCCCGGTCCAGTGGCAGCTCTGACATGCGGGCTGTCAGTGTGTATCTGGATCTGCTAGAGATAGTATGCTAGAGATAGTAGCTAATGTTTGGATGTGCTTTGGAGAAAAAAAAAAAAAAAAACTACACTAAGGAAACTTGATGACATGATTAATTTAGCTCCTGCTGCCTGCTGTTAACCCCCATGGGACTCCCACATGTGCACTCTGACGTGGGGTTACCAAGTTAATACGAACAGAGTTACTCAGCTTACAGTTAAATCATTTTAAGATGATGAAGGGCTTTTAGTTTGTTAAATGTGAAATGGAGAAAAGAAGTCCCATCAGGAAACTGTCCAAATAAGATTTGCTGTGAAGGTGTTACAGGATCCTGCTAACCTCTGCATTTCTCTGCTGTTCTGGGGCAGTGAAAATCCAGGATTGCCAGCCTTTGAAAATCAACCCCAGCTCCACTGGATGTCCCCAGCAAGGAGCCTAGGGGAGGACGGACAGACAGCTCCTGTTATGCTATCACTAGGCACAGGAAAATGAAGCGCAAAAAGCTCCTCTTTGTTTAAATAATCTTGTTCTTTAAGGAAACCATTTCAAATTATTATATTCCTACTAACTAGCAAACTTTTATTCCCCTTTCTGAAAATTTTCAAGAGGTGATCAAACTAAAATAATTTCTAAGCTAACATTCCCTTTTATTCCATCTTATTTTCACACCCAGATGCCAAAACTAATTGATTCTTCAATCAGTAAATATTCAGTAGTTTTAGTACCTGAGCACATTATGGTACCACTGAAAACAATCTAGCACAGCCATGGAAGCTCTTCAGTTTCATAGGACACATCAGCTAGACCTAAGGAACTGCAGGCTGCACAGAACTGGTAGGAATTCGTCAAAGACACCTGATTTAGGAGGTCATTCAGGTTTGCCCTTGGCAGTACTCCTTGGGCACAACAGAAATCATTTTGGTTTGTATTATATAGCCAGTCATTTACAGATGCATGACTTTCTTTACTTAGCTGGCAAGGGTAAACCTGTGGTTCCATAATGGTGTTTGGTTTAGGCAGTTCTGTGCAAGACAGACTCTACAAACCAATAAAATATCCTGGCCTCACCTAGACAAATAGATTGTTCTTTCATCACACAGCCAGTTTGAAGATGAACTACTCCTCAGTACTTCCCTGTTTACTGTTTCAGTATTTTACATTTATTAGTTAGGCTTCAGATACAGGCACTGCTGGTAATACAGAGAAAGTGGTTTCACACCACAAAATGTCTCTTTAATCTACAATTTACAATTTCTTAGTGACCACTATGGAGAAGATAAGTTAGAGAAGTGTTAACGACTATGGAAGAAACTGATGGCCGTATAGAAAACTAAGCCATATGTATATATGGCTTATATATAATACACACACCTATTCTGTATTACCTGTCAGAGCTCAGAAGCTAACTCAGTGTCGTTATGGATAGTTTTATTATTTTTATTCTTGTAAAGACAGCTTTTCCCATAGGTTGAATCAGTAGAAAATGAATAATTGGGAGGAGGGGGGGACACACGACACTAGCACATGAGCCAATAAGCACACCTGTATCTTGGCAATTTTGTGGAGTACCAGATACTGTCTTGGAATGATTATGGCACAGCTGGATGACAGAAATATGTGTGAGTGTATAGAGAGGGTCAGTCGTCCCGGCCAGAGAGAGGTTGCTTCTGTATGAAGAGAAATTAACTCTTCAGTTTGGCAAATAAAGCAGGAGTGAGAGTTGCACCGTAAAAGAATGAATGTATTGAGAAAGTGAATAGACAGCAAGAATCAGCTATTTTTCCTAGTATCAGAATGAGAAATACTTACAACTACCAGGAAAGAAGGCTCAAGGAAAAGAGAACAAACAAAACCAATAAAATACCTATTTAAATTGCAGAACTCACTGCCATGAGATTTGGCAGAGACTATATAAAAGGGGCTAAAACAAACTGGGCAAATAAGTAGAAAAGTGATACTGTGGTAGCTAAGACAGTATGACCTAGGTATAGGTTTTAATGCTGTGACTGACAGACAGGAGAAAGTATTGTGGATGAACTGCTCCTGTCTGTGCTAATACCCATGCATGCATGTATACCCACCACCTTCTTACATAAATTTTTGTGTGCATGTGTTTCTTTAACAGCATCAGGTACTTAGGAAAAGAGCCTAAAACAGACAGTAGGACAGACCATGGGTCTTTATCTCAGTATGGCAGTTTTGGTAGTGTTTGTTCCCAGTTTGTTAAAGCTAAAACATTTAGCAAAACATTTGATCATCAGAATTTCCCGTCTATTAAAAGAAAGAACACCTAGACTGAGTTCAGTATTCTTGTCCGGACAAGATTTGTTAAGATGCACTCTCTAAATAAACAGTCAATGATATATTTAGCCTAACTCAGGGTGAACCCTTCAGTACTATTATTAGCGCAGTGTGTTAACTATCTTCCTTTGAGATTAAAAACTGAATGACAGCAAAACAGCTCCAGGTAATTTATTGATTGAGACTGTTTCCAAATAGACTAAGATGAACAGGTGCACGTCCTATGTCATGCTTTTTATAAAGCAACACCTCAGTTATCTTGCTTAATTGTATAGAGCTGTGGTATAGAGCTGTTTCCTCAGTGTACTCAACTAGCAATCATTTTAGTACTTTCTTAGTTTTGTTGCCTTATTTTATCAATCAGATCAGAAACAAATGGCTGAAGCTGGGTGAAGAGTGGCATGAGAATGAAAAAATGCAGCACCTCACAGCTTACAAATAAACAGCCTTTAAGATTATAAAAGATCCAACATTGAATAAATAGTATCTATAGCTGATGGTATCTGTTAAGTGTTCTGTAAAAACTAAATTTCATATTTTGTTATGAAAAGAAAGTATGGCTTTACAAAGGCTTAGTGTAGGCAAAGACCTATGTTATTACTGTGTGAGAGAGACAAATACAGGTATAGACTAAGCAAACAGAAAAGCGCTGATATGTCAATGAAACTACTACAGATGAGTCAGAAAAAGACTGAAATGATGTAATAGTAGAAGAGTGAAAGCTAGCTAAAACTAAGTGAAAGGCATGCATCCATGTACACCAAGTGCAGATTATCTTTGTAGCTCCTAAGAAAATTAATTTCTGTCCTAGACTACAATTGAATGAATGGTAGTGTCTCTGCTTTCCCTTACATCAAACCAGAGACACTTGTACGCTAATCTGATGCTAAAATCAGCAATTTTACACTACAGATGTAGTAGTTTCCTCACAGTGTTTTATGTTTATATTTTAAAATGCTGTTACTTAGTAGTTGGTCTCAATGATTCTTGTGGGTCCCTCTCAGCTTGGGATATTCTATGATTCTCCAGGTCATACAAAAAAAAAATAATCATTAATTATCTTTTCTGTATTTACAAACTGGCTTCCTACTCTTCCTGCAAGAAGTAACTCATAGGAAAAAGAAGCCATTCTAAAGGTATCCTCCCTCTGCCCAGTAAGACAGAAGGAGCTGGGAGGGAGAAAAGAGGAGGAAAACACTCTTCTGCGTAAAAACCTTTTTTTTTTTTTTTTCAACTTTGAGTAACACAGTACTAACATAAAGAGTTTTGTCTTACTAAAAATTACTAGCAGATTTCTTTGCTTTATGTTTTCAAAAACATCTAATTTGCAGGGTGCTTTTAAACCTAGGATTTGCCATGTGTCACGGGGTATAATTAACATTTTCTAAAATCCAGTTGGTACGAGCCAAACCAGAAATGGTAGTACCTTGCTTAGGGTATGCAAGCTAGATTTTACATTCTTTTCCATGCCTGTGTATAAACTTTTTGTAAACCTGTGAGAAGGTTTACCTCATTGTCATTATAGAGAAAAAAACACAGCATAGTACTGAGAAGAAGCAACGTGAAGAAGGAAAGTGCATTCAACATAGTTTTGCTTTAATTAATTGTTGTCATCAGTGATTTACAATGAAAGCTTCTTACTGAACTAACGATGGTTTTCTTTTAATTTTAGCCTGGAAGAGTTGTGACTCTGGTTGAAGACCCTGAGGTACAGTACTCCTGTCTCTGTAGTGTACAGACTGTCCTATTGTGTTCCCAGCCTGTGTAGTAAGTCTCTATTAATTTTGCTTCTCTACGACCCAATAATTGAGTTATCTTTACTGCAATGAAACGTTCTCTCAAAATTCCTTGGAACTACACCAATGACTATTCATTATTTCAAATAAATCCATCAGGATAAACTAAGCAACTGGAAGTAGTTTTGGTCTATTATTATGAAAGGTAAATTTTCAAGTATTGTCCTTCAGCTATCCAGCTACAAAACACAGAGTTCTACATTCAGCATATTTATAGCGCTGAAGACACACCGATACTAGCCATCGGATGTTGCGTTAGAACCACGATGTTAGCCTCCCAAAATAAAAACTGAAACACACCAAGATTAATATTAGAGTTAAAAAGGAGATGTCTTTGCCTTATTTTTTGCTACACAGATAAAATGCTTAAGGATTAAATGCCACAACCCTGCATTTAGTTTCTATGTGAAATTAGCTTCTGTGTAGGAAAAAAAGACCTTTGGCCTGAGTCTACTGTTCTTGCTCATTTTTCAACTTGTTACTTAGGTCTCACTTAGAAAAGCACAAGGGAAATGTCTGGGTTGTGAGAGGGAGGAGAGGTGAAACCAGGCCTACGCTTTCAGTCATGTAAGTTGTAGGAAAACTAAGATTTTTCAGCCTTTACCCAGTCCTAATTCTGTTTGATAATAATGAACCTATCTTTACAACTACATGCTATTACAACTACTACATTACTTTTAGGGATCTTACCCACCAGAAAGCTCTTGGTTGGACTGCTCACCAGCCAGGACAGGACTCATGAGGCTGGGAAGCCCCGGGAGATTATTTGGTGGTAGACCTTGGGTTCAGGTGCTCCCCCAGTCCCTGCAGACCCTCAGTGCAGCAGAGCCTCTGTGTTCGGCGCCTTGCTGTGACGGTCGTGTCCGTCCAGCTGCTTGACACTTGAAGGGAGTGTGTCCCTGCAGGTACTGCTGCCTCCAGAGCAGGTGGGGAGCAGGGCTGGAGCAAGGCCACACGATGCTGGAAGACAGAGAGGATGCGTATTTTGGCAGTCATTAGTTTTTATTTACAGTAGCTTATCTGTACAGTTATAATAACGTTGTCTTATCAACCTATGCCCCCAAATAGCAGCCACAGATAGAGGTAAGTTTAACTGTAATCGTAAAGTTCATCTGTTTGTGCAGTTAGCAAAACCAGCAGAATGCAATGCACTGTCTCTCATTGTGATTTTCTGTACCTTTCTAGTAAGAGTTTTTTTCACGTTGCTGTACTGCTGGGTACCATTATGTTACAGACTCCTATATAAAAACAAAGAATGGTTATGTTTGTTGTCACTCAGTTTCTATTGTTAAGCAAACTTACTTGTTGCCATAGAAACTTTTTTTCCCCTTAGCCAACCAGTTTTGTTTGTTTGGTGTTTTTTGTTTTTCCCTTTTCTCCAGAATCTGGTACAGCCAGATAATCGCACCTCACACATAAACATGGAATGCTGTGACAAGTAATGTCCTTTAATTCCAGTAACTCACTCTGCAACTTCAGAAGGCAACCTTATGTTGACCCCACTTCAGCAGCCTGCAGCCATCATGTCCCCTGCCCCGAGCACTGCGGTGCCAGCAGCAGCAGTCGTGCTTTCTGTCGTTGGCATTGCCAGCCCTCAGCTCGGTGCCAGCCGTGCATCCTCTTTCACTGGCGATAGGCACAGCATGGTTTGGAAGCGTCTAGCTTGGAGTTAGTTTAATTTGCTCTGTCTGCATTTCTGCACCAGTTGAGAGGAAACCACACTGAAAAGGAACACTGTGCGCTTGTCAGATTTCTGGGTTTTAATTTTTCATCATCTGAAATAGGGATCCCCTACACTGAAAACAAAATGTATGAACTAGCAGCACTTGCTTGCTTCAACCGAGTGTTGTGCAGCCCCTGTTCCCACCACACCTGCAGAGATTTTCCTACCCACAAGGTACATCTATGTGGCAGATGTAACTCAAGCGCATAGCATGTGCAGAAGGGATCAGGCATAGTGCTGCTGCATCCCCTGCAGACAGCTGGAGCGAACCCACACCACAAGCAGCCGAGGGGAAGCGAGGACCCCTTTTTGAACTCCCCAGGGCTGCTCTTGGCCGCAGCACATGTAGTGGTGTGGCCATCTACAGGGGGTGCCATAGGAAATGCCTCCTGTGCATTTTGTCTTAATGAAACGCCTCTGACCTGTGTGTTAAGGTCTGACTGCCAAATTCAGTTCTCATTAACAAACGTCACCACCCCACCATTATTATGACTAAATACCAAGGTCTCGTTTCAAGGAAAAAAAAGTTAATTGTTTTGTCACTGTTACTGTAGCACTGATGTGTGTACCAGCTTCACTGCAGGGAGACCCACGTTTGATGTTGGCAGTAGACAAAACATTATCGTATAGTTTAAAACAGCATTCATAAGAAACAATGCGTAGCCTGTAAGGGATAACAGACAGTAACCATTTGCCTGTGCTACTTAAACAAAACAAAACAAAACAAAAGCCAGCAACATCCTGTTAATCTGTCCCTACTCAGATCTCACTAATCTGCCCATACAAAACTCTGTAAGGGAGTGTGTCTAATCCACACCGCAGTTAAATGCTTTCTCAGAGATTTTATCCACGAGGATGATGAAGAAATATTCAGATTTACTAAGACAGTGACGAAATTAATCCCAACAGTGTTTACTGAGGAGCTGGCTATGCCCCAGTTGTGCAAACTGAAGGTTTATCCCAGCATTTTCTTCTCGGGTTCAGTATCAGCATGGTAGCATTACCACCCTCCTCCTGCCAAATGCGTGTGACAGAAGTGACACCCGCATCCTTAAAAGTGAAAATATAACTAAACAGAGACAAGACTTGGTCAAAATTACTTCGAATTTGGTACTCTTTACAATTTTCACTCTGCTATTTTTGTGAGGTCAGGAAGCCACTTTGTGTCCTTTCTACTAGCTCTTTAATAGTCAGTCTTCAGAAGCCCACAAAGGCTATTCACTGTTTCAAATTTAACTGCAACAAAAAAACGTTTCATAAGAAAGGCCTTGGCATCAGGAAGAGGGTGGAGGATCAATCTGCATAATTGCTATTTTGATCTAAGATTTCCTAAATAGAACAGCCCTTTTAATATGGGACTCTTTATAAGAACAGTTTAGAAATAGCTAGAAGACTGAAAATGGAAGATAAAATGAGAAGAAAGTTTTACCAAAATAAAACAGAAATACATTAATTTATGAGTATGCTTTTAAACTCTGCTTGGGTTTTTCTTTTCTTATGTCCTTCAACAGGGGTGTGTATGGGGTGTTGCTTACAGATTGCCAGCTGGACAAGAATGTGAAGTCAAGGCATACCTAGACTTCAGAGAGAAAGGAGGCTACAGGACTACAACTGTCGTTTTCTATCCAAAAGACTCATCAATAAAACCATTTGATGTATTACTGTACATTGGAACTCGCGATAACCCTAACTACCTTGGTCCCGCGCCTCTAGAAGAAATTGCTGAACAGATTATTAACGCGGTTGGTCCCAGCGGAAGAAACACAGAATACCTGTTTGAACTCGCTAACTCTATGAGAAACCTCGTACCAGAAGACGTGGATGAACATCTCTTCTCCTTGGAAAAACTAGTAAAGGAACTATTGGAAAAACATCAAAGCATAAATTGCCTATAGAGTAACTTATTTCTTTTAATGATCTTGCTTCATCTTCAGAGGAATGGTTTCGTTGCACAATGGCTATATGACTTGGAGGCATGTTTCTCTGTACTACGCTATCTTATTTATTTTAATATTGCGTTCAAAAGAGTAGCTAGTCATTAAAACATACGGTTTTAAAAATCATTCTTTTGGGAGTCTGTAGAAAGGGGAGCAGGGGAAGTGCTTTAGGTTTGAATTTGGTATATTGTTTTCTTTTTATCCAAGGATTACATCTTTCTTTACAGAAATCTCAAGAGAACCGCTTAAGCCTCTCTATTATTTCAGGTTAAAAAAAAAAAATCTTTTAAGTATTTTTAGGTGAAAATCTGCATTCAGATACAACTCCCATTGATTCAAGTGATTCATTGATTTTTCAGATTCAAGACCGGCATGGAGCTCAGTGCAGCTAAACAGATGAATGTTAAGTAGGTATTGTAAACTGCATAGTAAATGCATAGTAGGAAACTTGTATCAGCATACAAGTTAATCGAAATTAAGTTGTTCCATTGCATTAGTGATCTTACCCTGCATGTTTGTCCTTAAGACATAGAGGATAAACTGTCAGTGTCACGAAAATAGTCCTTTCCCTTGGCTCATTGTGTCAAGCCCCTGAAAACCAAAGTGCCGGGGTACTCCGACACAAACAAGCCGCACCATATTAGTGCTTCATTTTATTTTTCAAGATTAAAGAATAAAAGTAAAGTGTTAAAATTAACTAAGAGTATGACTTGAAGCAGCAAGAACGTTTAGAAACTCTCAGCTTTGTTATTCGCCTTTCAGATGCTGTTGTAACCCAATTTTGTAGAAACTCACCAGTCTGTGAAGATAGATTTTAAGCCAGTGATGTTCAACCAGTGTTTCAGGGATTCACAGACAAAAGGTCATTAAGAAAGGAACCCTCTTTTCAGTCAACTGACGTGTTTTATGGACTTCTAGCCAAAAAAAGTTGGAAAGCCACCAGTTTAGGCTAATAGCCGTACTTTATGCAAAACGTAGGCAAACGGAGTTTCCGTCCGAACAAGGACTTGTCTAGCTTCTCAAATTTTTAAGTTATTTTTGTTAACTTTCAATAAAGTGTATTTTTTTAATGTTAATATAGGAAAGGTTCTGTTTCAAATACCATGTAGCATCTTAGTTTCTCATGCAGGGAATGTACGTATGTTCAGTAGGCGTTTGGAAGCCTATATTTTGCATCAGTGCTTGCAAAACCAGTATGTTTCTACTATACCGGTTGTCCATTTTCCTTCTTTGCATTTTCCTGTTTTATATTTGTAATTCCTTGAAAATACTAGGGTTATCAGCATAACAAGCTGCTGTTATTTTTCTTGGCCACCTACAAAAGCCAAAAAGAACATTAATAAACGTTAGTGGGAAACATTTGAAAAAGGCCCCCAGATGAGTAGATTGTAGGATATTAAATTCAAACCTAAATTCCAGATAATAAGATTACTTAAAATATTTAGCCAAGAAAGCTGTTTTTTTTTAAATACCAGATTACAACTTTAGCATGCTTCTGGCATCACTCAAGCATACATTCATTGAGGAAAGAATAAAACAGTTTCCTAGTTTTTAGAAGCGACTATTTAGTGGTTGAATGCCACTCTTAAAAGAGCGTGTAATAGGATCTCACTTGATGGACTACTATAACTTACAGAAGCAAATCCTCTGATGATATTAGCAAAATAATCCCATGTACTGAGGCCCCATTGTTCCATTAGTACGAGTTACTTGCAAACTGATGGAATAAATATCCTTCAGAGGTCTTGATTCTCCACCGCACTGTGCTGGTTTAAGATCGATATAACTGAGTGGAAAAGCAACCTCGGCTAATTCAGCTGTACAGCGGGACAGAAGCCTGATGGGGACGTCCAGGTGTCTGTCCATCACAACAGCCATTAAGATGCCTGAAGATGGAATTAAACATTTGAGCGAGAGTGACTGACAGCGACAGTCACATCAGCACTGACGAACGTGCACTGTTACGCAAGCATTATACCCCCTGACGTAAAGTCACTCTTAAGTGTTGTGGGATACTGAACTGTTACTGAAAATGTTACGTATGAATTATTTCAAGAATATTTAAGCGTTCCTCCCGCAACAAAACCAGACAAAAAGAAGAACCAAACAGCACTTCTTTTCTTGTGCTTGCCTCAGAGAGAAGCAAGCTTCAGTGAAGTTAAAACACGTAAGATGGCATGTCGACTCTATGCATTTTTTAATTATTTCCCCAAAGGCTTATCTGTGTTCCTTAAAACAGGGCAGGGGTTGCATACAGTCACTAATGATCCAAAAACATCAGCGATGACTCTCTCTTTAAAACTAAATTTAAGCACTGTGTTGGGGCATTGTGATTATGTATGGCTCTACAGTTTGTATCTTTACTTATATTCAGGACATTGTTGGTTCATTTGCTTTCCAGATTCATAAAACTTGCAATAATATCTGTAATGATACATTCCAGTTTGTACATACAACTTCAATACAATAAAAATGCATCACATTTATTAACTGTGTTGGAGAAAGAAATTTCCAAAAACGTTATATTTAAAGAGTATCCAGTAATAGCATGGGCATCCCTGCTTATCTTAATTCTATCTTGTTACAAAATGATATACATGAGCTAGCTACTGTTATGAAGTCTTAAACTGTCCCAATGCAAGCAATTAATTAAAGCACCAGAAATACACACTTAATCTTCCTTTACGGGATCTAAGCCATGACTTTTCACACAGCTTCAGTCACCAACAAAAGCCCAGTATATTTTCAGATGTTACTCGCCAAAAATAATAACAATAAAACCACACTTTCCAGATGCCACGTGCCTTTTTTCCCCCCTACTTGCTACAACTAAATCTAAATTTGTGACAAAATGATAGAGATTTTAGGTAGGGCTTAATAATACAAACACACAGTAAGTGACCTCTAAACTTGTTTCCACAAGTCTGAACATTTCAGGCAATTCTGCTAAAAGCACAGGAGAAAGCGTACTTTTTTGTTCAAAATACCATGGGTAATTGATCCCTTACATGCAAAATACCCAGCTTTTGAACACCACTTAGCCCTAAAGCTGAAGCAACACGTTTTCAAAACTGGTTGCAACATCTCCCATCAGTATTATATTACTATTTTATTTTATATCATTGTTTCCTGAAGTTCACCAGGTTACTAGATTAACTCAGATTTGCATCCCTTCCCATCTCTTACTTCTAGTATGTATCTGGATATAGATTCTATTCAAACTATAGAGCTGAGAATGTTGAAGAAAAAAAAAAAAACAAAAAACAAAAAACTAAATACTACAGCTCCCCCATCAGACCTATTTCTCCATGTCTGTTCTGCTTAACAAAGGTTAAAAAAAATAATTAAAAAAATCGGCAATTTTCCACTGTTCAGCCAAGTCTTCTGCAAATGGCTTGACCCTCGTTTTAACTACCAACTACAGCATAGCTCTAATTATTCTAGCTTTGCATTCTCTCAGTATTCTTTTACTAAGGTCATTTCTCCTGGCATTGTGCTCTCATTGTACATGTACTTCAACTGGAAGAAGAAGTATTTTCCCAGCACAGCTCTGGCACATTTAACAGGAAACAAAAAAAAAAAATGCAGCGTTAATCAATCAAACAAAAACGTTAGCAAAGCTCAGAAGTATTGACTAGACCTGTGACAGCTGTTCAGTGAAGATTTGAGCTACTTCACCTACATTATTTCTATCTGGAAATTGTTCTTCTAATCAGGACAAAAATCAACCAAGGGCATACAAACCATTTATTTAAACTGTTTAAACAAACTCAGCTCTTTTTACTGTGTAAACACGTCTGTACATAACATACATCAAGCTGCTGGCAAATATGAAGAAGAAATTCCTGGAACAAACCATCTGAAACCAATCCACCTGAACTGACCACACATCATCCACTTAGCTTTCTCCACTGCCACTGAGATTTTTGCTGGCATCATTTCCTTCCTTTGCCTTCATATTCCTAGCACCAGCCACGTACTAGTTTACTTCTCTCATTAAAGATTTCAGCCCCCATTCTGCTAGTCTGGGTTTATTAAGAATTGCTTTACACTGCCAAAATGTTCCCATTATCCCCATACTACATCCCATTATTGATTGCAAAGCAGGCAGTAAATTGCCCCACATTTCTTCTTCCATGAGTCTCCACTTCAGTCCAGCCATTTCTCAACTTAGTTTGTTCTTAATTGAAGATAAAAGGAAGTGCTTTGTTATATCTACTTGAACACAAAATTGTGTTCCTTATTTCTTTGTGCCTTCCAGACCTACTCTACATAGAAATCTTGTTGGTATTACTCTAAACATCTGGGGAAAAAAAAGAAAAAAAAAAAAAGAAAAAAAAAAAAAAAGGTAAACCTAACACAATCCAGCCAGTAGGAAGTGGTACATCAGCATTCCCAGCACACCATGCAATGCAGAGTGAACGTCAGTGATGCCAGTCTGGAAAGGCACACGCATTGCTCCGTGTAAAAACTTTGTCACGCTGTGCTGGACACCCAGGAGGGGCCTGTCGAATGTGCTGTCGTGCCAGAGGCTTTTATACCTTCCAGTATATGGATCAACACTTGAATAAATTTCTACTATAGTAAAATTAGGCATTTGGGTGAAACTATCAGGTATTTGCCTAGCACTAGTAACGGTGAGGCGGAAAATAAAGCGTCCACATCCATGCAATGGAGGTGAAAATCTTAAATGAGAAGTTACAGCCATTCCTGACCCAATTATAATCGCATACAAAATCCTCTCAAATATTAAACTCCTGGGCTTGCTCTGCTTGTGACAGCACACTTGTGACAGCAGGTGCTGGTTTTGCTGTCACGACAGACAGGACAGGGCCCTTTTTAGGCCTAGCTGGAAGCAGGAGTTCTTGCCAGCAAGCGCCTGGTGCTCAGGAAGGACGGCTACAACAAGACAGGCTTTAACAGCCTGCAGTAAGACACCCCCAAATTAACCCTAGCACCCTCTGAAATACCAGCTCAGTACCAACGCGCAACACCGCGAGGCCTCAGAAGTCAGGGTTTCACCACAGCACCCAACATCCCCACACCGCAGTGGGGTGAGCCAGCCACGGAGCCCGCTGCCACGGAGCCCTCTGTTGGGAGAGGCACGGCAAGAGCGACTTTATACACGCACACACGCATACATACACGCACATATATAAACATGAAACACACCCAGCCCCGCGACCCCGCGCACGCGGAGGGGCTGTCGAGCCGCCCCTTGAGGCCCAGCCCCGGAGCCCTGCGAGGAGCCGCCAGCCCCCGGCCAGCCCCCGGCCAGCCCCCGGCCAGCCCCCGGCCAGCCCCCGGCCAGCCCCCGGCCAGCCCCCGGCCAGCCCCCGGCCAGCCCCGTGCCCCTCCGGCCGCGGCCCGCCGCGCACTTACCGCCGGCCGCCCCGGATGTTGATGCGGCGGGGCCGCCCCGCCCCGCAGCCGGCGGAAGCAGACGTGGCGGCGGGGGCCTGTGGCAGCCCGCGGTCCCCCCGAGCCGCCGGGCGGCCATGAGGGGCTGCCGGCCCCGGGCGCTGCTCTGCGGCCTCCTGGCGGCGGTGGCAGCGGTGGCGGCGGGCGGCCGCGCCCTCCCGCACCTCAGCGACGACGTGCCCTTCAGGGTGAACTGGCCCGGCACCGAGTTCAGCCTGGTGGGTGCGCGCCGGGGGGCTGAGAGGGGCGGGACGGGCCCGGGGAGGGCGAGCGGCGAGCAGGGGCCGACGAGCTGCGGCCCCCTGAGCGCCCCCAGCCCGCCCTCTGGTGCCGCAGCCTCCTGGAGGTGTCCCGGGCCACCCTCGCCTGGTCAGCTGTACTGCTCGCGAACTTAGGAACGTTTCTGACTGGTAGCACTTTAAAACCCTGACTGGTTCCTGGGTTATTTGTTTGTGTTTTTTGTTTGTTTGTTTGTTTTTCAAGCCTACAACTGGTGTCCTGTACAAAGAGGATAACTACATCATTATGACCACCGTGGATAAAGAGAAATACAAATGCATACTTCCACTGATAGCGAGTGGCAATGAGGTAAGTTCAGCCGTGTCTTGTTTGTGATCATAAGCTGCAGGCGAGTCTTGGCAGCATCTTCCAAGTTAACTGTTTACGTTTTGACATAGCTCTCATCCTATGTGACGGAGAATAGCAAGTACTTCACCTCAGGTGACAAACCTTTAGGGGTGAAGAACTTTACTTCTTCAATTGCATGCACATTTATAGAGTAGGAAATACGAAGAAATAAACTTGCACAAAAGGATTGTTGATACTGTTTTCCTGTTCGTAACCCAAGCTGCCATTCTTGACAGAGCAAGCTGGGAGCTGCTGCTCTTTTGCAATGTGCGTGTTTTTTAAAACCACAGAACTCTTCTGCTTTGACTGTTTTGTGACGTCTACTTGTCCCTTCTTGTTTAATTAAATTACCTTCTCTGATCACAACACAGCTCCTTCAGGGCAAGAATTAATGAGCTCTTGTATCTTTTAATTTTGCGGTACGACTTTTTTTGAAAAATTCATCGATGAATATTAACTAACCGAACTTCTTCCAATTTTAACATAATGAAATATCCTTCCTTTCTAGGAAGAAGAAAAGGACTACAAAGGTCCTACTCCAGGAGAATTGTTGGAACCTCTTTTTAAGCAAAGTAGCTGTTCATATAGAGTATGTCACTTCTGTGTTGGTAATTTGCATGCTAATCAAAAGGTTTTCATTGAGTCCATCATAAGATTTAGCGTAATAACCTGGATAAATATATCTCAAACTTTAGGTATTAATTCAGACCAAAAAAAGTTTTCTGTAACTTTGATCTAATCTATATTACTGGTAAAATTCCATATAGTAGATGATCTCAGTATACAAATAAATTGGGTTATTATAATACCAATTAAAAAATGTGGATTTTAAATGCTTACTTCCAGGACTCAAGCTGTAATATGTGGCAGTCTAATGAGCAGCATTTCTCATAAGTTGTTAGAACACCAAAACAAACATACTTCTAGATACTCTGAAAGTTCTTCCATTTTCATCAGCTGTCATCACAATTCAAAGGCTTGTGCCTTACAAGAACAAACCAAATACGAAACAAGCTGGTACTGAGAAACCAAGAGAGCAAAAATGACCAAATGCTGTACCTGCACATGGTCTTCTGCAAGCCCTTGAGGAAGAGAGAGTGGGTCAAGCCCCATTGGTAAACAGCCCGTATCTACAGCAGTTAGCACAAACAGTCAGTGCTGAGTCAGTTCAGCTTAGTCCCACTGGTTTTAGACCAAATTCAGTCTATATATCTATTTTTTTATTTATCCATGTAAAAGTTAAGAAAGTTCGCCTGCTGTTTTCCTTTGGAACCTCATCAAAATGCTTAGGGAGCACTGAGACCATTCACTGTGCTATTGTTTTTGAAGGTGCTTTTATCCACCTGCTTTGGCTGCGTTTTATTGCTGTAAAAGCCAAAACTTAGGGGGGAAATGTTTTCTAGGGTAATTTATCTAAACAGAAAATTGTCATTATTTTTAAGATTGAATCTTATTGGACTTACGAGGTCTGCCATGGAAAACACATTCGTCAATATCACGAGGAGAAAGAGACAGGGCAGGTAGGTTTCTTGCAATTTGGAAGTCTCAGCTGCCTTTTCAGTGGCACGTGTGTGCATAGCTCCTCCAGAAGAGTTGAAAACCTTTATGCTTGAAAAAGTATGGAAAATAATAACAGATTTTTTTTTTTTTTTAACCTCTCTTGATTGCAGAAAATAAACATCCAAGAATACTATCTGGGGAATATGATGATGAAGAACCCATTATCGGAACCAGGTTTGTCTTAGATTTTTTTGCTAATGAGTTCTTTTGGTTTTAACCATTTTTCTTTGAAGAAATATGCTGTAGAAAACCAATTCCTAGTAGAACAGTACAACTCTGTATGTTACTTTTTTACAAAATGTGGTTTTAAGTAATTTCTTTCAGCACTTTATGTTTATTCATCCTGTCAGTTTTGCTGTGATTTTTAGTTAATTAGATTAATTTGCAATAATTAATTAGGATCGGGGGGAGAAAAAAAAACATAGCAATAGTGAAGCAATATATGCCAGATGAGTCTGTTTGATAATGTAATCTATTGCCACTCTTTCTTTGTGGGGGGGGAGAAGTGTCTTTCAAGCTGGAAACAGCAGCCAAAGTGTGTAGAACATCCTGGGATCTGCTATTTTGTAGTAGAATGTGGTATGCAAACCACATCTATAGCCTTTGCACGTAGATTTGATCCTTGGAATTGTTGCAGAATGTTTTTTAGGGTTTCTGGCACAGACCTAATGAAGTGCAAAAAGTGTGACTTCAGTGGAAATTAGGTAGCTGAGCCCCAAGCTCAAACTGTAGTTAGAGTAATTTTCTGACTACTTGCATTTTTGCACATAAATTTTTGTAGATACTGGAAGTTCCATGTTCACACCTGCTGATACCTGCTTCTCTTCTATAGGCAGTATATTGGTTCAGAAAACTCTCAAAATCCACAGACTGTGTTCATTCATCAGAGTTGATGGAAACAGTAGAAAACAATAATTTACCTTTTTTTTTTAATTTTATTTTTTAAATTCTAGGCTAGTACATAAAAGGTGGGCACCACCATTTTTTCTCCTAAATGTGATTCACTTGAGTGCCTTGATCTTGAAGGGGATTTAGAGCTATTAACCCTATTTCCTTGAATTCCTGTTTGCAACCTTCAGTTAGGTATCTTAGTGCTAAAAAGAAACTTGACTCGGAAACTGCATTGTTTGGCTCCTCTTGTTAGTCAGTTAGGGTGTTTGCTTGTGTTGTCATTAATCCTGTGTGGAGATGCCTAATTCTCCCTAAAAGCTGCTGTACGTGATGTTTATGAATTCTGTTGTGGGCTATTATTCTGAGAAGTTACATGTGATGATACTTGTCAAGTTATCAGTCTTTTAGTATGCTCACTCTCTGTCCTCTCCGCTTAAGTGGCAGATTTTCTATGCTTCCTATACAGCAATTCACACTGCTTCTCTTAAAAAATAAAATAGATGGAAATAGATGGTGTTTCAAATCATTGTGAGCTAAATCCACAAGTGTGATACGGTAAACTTGGAATAGCTGAATGGTGACAGCAAAGCAGAGTTGCCTTTTGCTCATCTAATTCTGAATGGAGTCCAGACCATCTCCTGAAACAGTTCAGAACGCTAAAGACAGCTTTAACCTGTGACAACTTGTAACCCCTACTCTGTTATCATGCTTATTCTCATGATCATGAGCATAGTGTGCAGCTTCATCCTACACCTAGTGCACCCTCTGAGGCTGGCTGATGGGTGGGCTGAAGTACTTGCTGTGTACTGTCTCAGTCTGTAATTCACTCGCTTTGAAGAGAATAGTCAGCTATCCCTCGAAGAACAGCAGCAGTGGCATGTTATTCTGGCCTCCATGGTGTTCCTGTGGTGCTAGAGCTGGATTTGGCCTGTCACAAACTCAAAACTGTGTTAAGATGATGCTTACTCATATTTTATTCTGTTTGCTCTGGACCCCAGATCGTTGTTTATTTCCTTTCTTTCCTCTTTTGCACCTGCAAGTTGTTAAAATTGACTCTTGACAGCTTACACAAAAAGTAAAAGCAAATACACACAACAAACTTCTCTGTGTATAATTTCACTTTATTTCAAGTTCACAGACTTTATGCTTACCTCATTCTTAATTATTCCCTAGATCAAGAAGAGAAGGAAAATCCAAAAGAGAGTGCAAAAGAGGCAAGTGAAAAACATCTATTTTAACTTTTGCCGTCAATAGTGGAGGCAATTTATATATGATGAGATTATAAGTACCCTAACAAAATGAGTATCAAAAAATGAAACCGTTCCCGAGCTGCACTCTTTTCACTTTAGATTATTAGTTACACCACTAAAAGCTTCCTTAGTCTAGTTAGTAAATTTCTTACCCTCCTGTTCATTTAAATGAAAGTTACGCCAATCTTAAACTTATATGAGGTATGAACTATCTATTCTTTCTCTATGAAAACAATACACGTATCCACAAAGTCGCATTAAGGTCTAGCAACTGTTATTTTTCTAGCTGCATCAGAAATCCCTATTCCCTCTCATAACTTCTGGGTTAGAAATGCTTAACAGAACGGTACAGCTCCAAATCTGTAGATTTCTCACCTGACTCGATGACCCATCCGGTAAAACTCTTGTGCTTCTGTTTTCCATTAGAGAACTTTTCTGTTATTAAAGGTCCCAAAATGCAATTCTGACTTGGTAGCAAAGTGGTGTAAATACCTGAAGCACGCTGGTGTTTGGGATTAGCAATAGCAAACCTGGCCTGCAGATAAACATGCACCTATCTTATTTCCAGTTACCTTTATTTTAATTCTGAAGTCAGACTTTCATCTGCATGTTCTTTCTAATACCGATTTAAATAGCAGAGAGTGATACCTCTCTTGCAGTGGATCTCAGAAAACACACATGCCTGATCAGCATTTTGCAGGTAGCTGGGGAAGCAGACTCAAGTCAGAATGTGCCTGTTCTGATGGCTGTGGCTCTTGGAAATTGAAGAGTTTTTATTCATTACTTCAGAAGTTGCTAAACATTTTTGCAGACTTTTTTTTTTAACCAGTATTTATGATGTATGTGCACTGACTTGATTTCAATCCACAAATAATTTAAGTTTGCAACTTGATTGGAATCTGTAGTCAGGGAAGGGAAGAGGTACATACCACAGCTTAAAGTAACCAAAAACCTGCTGAGGCTAGAGATTTATCTTAAGTGACAGACCTCTCAATAGGATTTGTGTACAAACAGCAGCTCTCTCCATTTAGGTTTCTTGAGTAAGCAATGAAATGCTTAGGTATAATTTTTCAATATTTAAGGAAAAATCAGTTCTTTTATTCAGGAAGATAGGAAGGAAAGATACTGGTACCTCTTTTGTGAGCCAATGGAATATATCTTTGCTTGGCCACCAAATATTTGGGTATAGAGTGGATATGTGACTGGAAGCTAAGGAGTGCCTGAGCAGTTAAGCTACTGCCACATTCATTCCTGTAACTCGCAAATGTCTCATCACTTCATTCATGATGGAACAGTTGTCAGGAAAAAAAAAAGAGTCCATGGCCATGGTAGCTTGGTTTGAGAGCTCTGCAGTAGGTGAGATGTAGGAGGGTCCCAGCTCCCCTGGGTTTTGGCCCGAGCACAGAAGGCACCACCGCCTTTTAGCACCGAGCCTGATTTGTTGTGCACTGAAAACCTTTACTAGCTCAAGCAACAACAGATCGAAAGTGGTCTCGTTTGTGGGTTCCAACATGGCCTTTGCACAAACAGACCTTTTGGTACCCAGGAACATTAGCTGCTTTGAAGATAGGAGCCAGAAGAGGGACTTCTAGCAGCTGGGGGAATTAGTTTCCTGAAGGGGAATTTGGACAAAACATGAAGGAACAAGTCTGAAGAGAATTTATCTAGGGTATAGAAAATGAAGGAAAGTAGATTTAAAGTTTTTACTTGGGCTTTGTAAAGTACCTTTACTTCAAAATGCATTTTGAAGTAATGTATTTTACACCACCACTTCAAATTTTATAAAGCATGATTTCCTTAGTATGTATTGTTAACTTTCTGTTAGCTACGATACCAGGTGGTGTGAGATACTCTATACAAGGAGACACCCGGGCTGGGTATGATAAGGGCAGATGCCTGGCTGACTTTGCATGGGGCCATTGGGGATTCTTCGTGGCCTGACACTGAACTGAAGGTAACATGCCTGGCCAGACCTGAGCTGATCCTGGCAGAACTACTCACAGCTCCTTGGCTTCTAGATTACAGGGTGAACACAGCTGGCTTGGTGCTCTTTCAAAAATTGCACCCAGCTGGCAAGCTTTCTTAGAACTGCACCATCAAGCAACCTGTGCAGAGAAACCAGATGCTTTTGCAGTCATGTTTCTAGTTGGACCTCACATGGCTTGGTGCATCTTGCAGTGCTGAGCTGGAGGTAATAAACTGGAATGTGTTTGGATGTTGCAGCAACACTGAGTCAGTACACAGGGGCTGGCTTCAGTCCAGTAGTGCTGGCTCTGTACAATGTTAGTGTTTTCTGTTTCAGAAGAGTCAAAGGAGTTTTACTGTGATCCTTAACTTTTACTTTCTTTCACCTAGATACCTACAAAAAATATAGAAGGGCAGATGACCCCATACTATCCTGTAGAAATGGGAAACGGCACACCTTGTAGCTTGAGACAAAACCTACCCAGATCAAGTACAGTGATGTACATCTGTCATCCAGAAGCTAAACATGAGATTCTTTCAGTAGCAGAAGTTACGACGTGTGAATATGAAGTGGTTATACTGACGCCTCTGTTATGCAACCATCCTAAATATAGGTATGGTACCCAAATTTTGGCTAACATTATCACTCCAAATATTCATCAGCTTCTGTGCATGTGCTTATATGTCTTATATTCAGCTGTGGTTTCTGGTACAGAACTGTGATACTTGTGTACTTATTTTGGCAAGTGCAGTTTTGCATAGTCTTAAGAGTTTTCATCTTAAGTTGCACAGTATTTGCATTTTCTAAGTCTCTGCTGGTTGATCCTGTATGAGAAGCAGATGGGAAGTTTTTTATTTTCAAGAGGTAAGCTTCTGGCTCTGTCATTCTGGAGGAATGCAAACCAGGGCCTGAAGGCTGCAGGCAGACTAAGAGCACTCAGTCTCTTCTCTTAGTTTATGATTTCCAAGTCTTTGGGGATCATCTTTATAGTATTTAGATACTGCAAATTGCATGCACCATGTATGTGTGCATGGACTTCAACTACTCTAAAAAAAAAAAAAAAAAAGTATTTTTGTTATAAAAGTATATTTTGTTTTCAAAAAACAAAAGTATGGTCTTCACCCATAACCTTACTAACGTTTATCTTAGCAGTACTGAAAACTTAAGAAGCTCCTATATGTCCTTGCCTTGGTTTATTGCCTTACCACTAGCTGCATGTCATTTTCATCTGAAGAGTTCAGTTACAGGTTTATTTGTCCAAAACTCAAGTTTAGGATTCTTGTTTTCCTCCCCTCTCTGAATTGTAACATGCATCTAGAGGATATCTGTAGTTCTAATAGCTTTGACCTTTCAAAGGTTGTAAGCAGAATTGCTAAGTACATGACGTAAAAATGAAAGGGGAAAATAATTGACAGGAGTTCTATTTCCCATGCACGCAGACATCAGAACAAGCAAGTATTTAATTGCTGTTCTGAAATAGGCAACAAAGTCTCTAAATAAAATCCCTGACTGTGCGTTTTGTACATGCTTCCCATTTAGGGTAAGTAAGTGATGATCTTATTATATATTCAGTCCCAACTAGCAATTTTATCATGTGGATGGGTCTGTTAAGTGCAACAGATAACAGAGTATTATCTATTGTGTTCATCTGTTGTTTCTATGCTATGTGTTACGTGTCTTATAAGACTCTGTATCAGCAGAAGAATAGAAAGTGCAAGGCAAATTATTTTTTTCATGTGATAAGAATGAAATCTTGAGCCACTATTCCCTCCCAAACTGAAAGCATGGAAGACTTTCTGGCCACTGGCAAGAAATACTTAAAAAATAAACATACAAGATTTTTATTCTCACACTTACATCTTAGTAAATAAAGATGGGTAGAGAAGGTCAGCTTGAAACGCAGCTCAGCGTCAGCAGAGGTATGAACAGACAAACCAACTTCATTTTAAGTGCATTTTTCCTGTTCTGTTCCCTGAAACAGCACTTAGCAGTACTTCAGACACTATCCCTTTACTACACTTACCCAATAACGCAGTTGCATTAACTTAGCAAAAGCACATCCATTAGTTCTATTTGGCATTCTTATTTGGCTACAGTTTGAGTTTTCTTTTAAATTGGTGGAAATTGGGGTCAGGAAGGAAGACTGAATAGCAGTAAGACTACTGTAGCTGTCAGTGTTGTGCTTTTAAAATAAAATTCAGATGAAAACAGGCTTCTTTGGTACAGAACTTATTTAATCTGGAGTGTACTAACTATTTAGGAAACACATTTAGATCCTTTCAGCTACAGGGGCAATTGTCATAGAGCTGTGTGTCTTATACAGACTTTTCAAAGGAGGACATCACAGAATGCCACCTTGCTTCTGAAGCAGTGCCTGCATGTTTGTTTTGTAAATAAGCTTCCTCTAGAGAGCACCTTTTCAATGGGATGAGAAACAAAAACTGTACAAGTACACCATTTGTCAGTATGATTTTCATTTTGATGTTTGCCTTAATAATCTGTTAAGGTTTACTTGGTGTTTTAATGAGGCCTTCATTTGCATAAAACAAGGAGAAAGGCACGTTACTCTTCTCCATCTGATTTTTCTTTCCTGAGATGCGCTGCTTTTTGCAGACATAGCTAATGAAGAGAGTGATAGAGGAATAATGATATATGTGCAGTGGGAAAAGCCATACACGTCACAGTACAGAAATGTGCTATTTTAATTATATAGGAACTGCATCTATCAGTTTTAATCACTGAAGTTTTCTAACTTCTGAGAGGGCTTTTTGGAGTCTTGACATTACATTCACGGTACATGTACAGTGCAGTTTGCCTTTTAATTGTTTTTTTTTTTTTTTTTTTTCCTTTTGAAGAAGAGTGATTAGATTGTGCTGCCAGTTGCCTGGCAGTGGTGGTAGTGAGCCTGCACTGGGCAGCTCCTTTACATCAGCTGCACGGACATTGTAGCTTTGAATGAGATGGTGCTATTGCAAGAAAAAAATAGCTCAAGCTAAACTCGGTCAGAAACTTTTAGCAATCAAAAAGTATGTCTTGTCTTTAAAGCATGATAAGTGATACATCCATAACTTGTTTGCACAGGTTCAGGGCTTCCCCTGTGAATGACATTTTCTGCCAGTCCCTGCCAGGATCCCCACTTAAACCTCATAATCTGGAACAGCTGGAAAAACAGCAAGAAATGATGAAGATGCCTTTCAGAAGGGTTAAGGAGGTAGAATTTCTTTAATTTGAAATAAAAAAGTACTTGTTTTCCGTGTTATAGTACACATAACTTGCCGTTCAGTGGAGTAAGTTCGTTTACGCAACTTGGTAAGACCATGTCAGTCTTTCAGATGGTCTTTAAGTTTGTTGAATTGCACGTAACTGACTTTGGTTGGAAAGAAAACACATCATTTACATTTGGGCTACCAGTAGAAATCTTCTGTAGCCTTCTTAGCCTACAGTTTGGAAAGTTGCTAAGTTTCTGACTCAGTCTTTTGTTTAGCTGTGTCTAAGGCACAGTGAAAGTGGTGAGAGCATACTTTCATACTTCTTTGCACAGCCTGCCTTTCTTTGTATTAAGTAACTTCGTATAGTTTATAAGGTTTTGAAAGGGGCATATTAAGCCTAATTAATATATTTTTGTATACTTTAATTTCAGGAAGAAATGCATTCAACAAAAGAAGAGAAATTTTCTTCCATTCATAAGCCTGTTGCTGTTGGCAGCCATCAACTATTAACTGTGGGAACAACCCACATCTCCAAATTGACTGATGACCAACTTATAAAGGAGTTTCTTAGTGGTTCTTACTGTTTCCATGGGGTAAGAAATTAAGGCTGTATACAATAAAAGAGCAACTCCTTAATTGTACGTGCAATATGGTGGTGGGCTTTTCATTTTCTCCATGAATGCTGATAGTTGAAGTTAGTATTTCAGCCGGAAGGGGGACTACTTTGTTTCCCCTAACAAAAGGAGGTATTTTCCTTTAAAAAAAATGAATTTCTAGTAACTAGTTCAACCTTAACTGAAAATATTCTTTTGATCTGTATTCAAGACCTACTTTTGCCCAGTCTTTGCCTTGGATACTCTTTATATGCTTCCATAGGCATATTAGTTTGGGCATAAATCTATAATTTTAATTCAGGTCTGGAGGGTAGAGAGTTGGAGCTTAATGTTCGTCAATGATATTTCCCCTGTCTTTCAAATATTTAAATCCTCATTAAATAACTTTTCCTTGGCCGTGCTGGGCAAAATGCAAAGTTGAAGCAATAGTATGCTTCTATTACATGAATAAAACACTGGTACATTTATTACACAAACCATGACAAGTTAACATTTTAACAGCATTCTTATGCACACGATTGCCTTTCGTTGATAGAGGGAAGGCTTATATACCTAGATCTATGGTAGAAAGGTATCTTTAATTTTTCTGTTGAAAATAAACTTAGTTGGACAGTGAAAAATGAAAGTAGATAATGAGAATTGTTCAGTGTTAATTGTGTTAGTGAGAAAGGAAAAAAAAAAGATATACCTTATTGAAAGATGAGCCAGCAGCAAAGAGGCATCTGAAGTTTTCATTGTCTTTAAGAGAGTAAAATATTTCTTAAAAAGATGAATAGAGTTGATACAAGTAGTTTAAAGAACTTAGTCCTTATACAGCTCTTCTACAAGCTGATGTAAGAGGTCCTCTTTGCTTAAACTCATCTATTCCATTCCTTGCCTATGTCAATTAGTCTAATGAGAGATTCTCTCTCAAAGCAAATCAGCATATCTGAATAAAAGTTGGAGTTTTACAGCTAAAATAATCAGTGATTTAGGGTCAGGAGGGAAATGGGAGTGGTTGTTTTGGGGGTTTTGTTTCTTTTTAATGCTGAGATTCTACCTCTCCCTAGGGTGTCGGTTGGTGGAAGTATGAATTCTGCTATGGCAAATACGTTCATCAGTATCATGAGGTACGTTTAATTAGTTTTGTTCTGCCAAATGCTGGCTGTGGCTGGTGGTGGGGAGGTTAAAGAATCTGGTTTTGGTTTGAAAAAGCAGCTTCCTTTTCTTGGCTAATCTACATCTTGGGCTTAAGAAGATGCATGTCAGAAAATAAATCCTCAGTGTGCTGCTCAAGAGTTTATGCAGGGGAATGTAGGTACCACATCAGATAGAGCACAGGCATAATCAAAGCTGAACATGTGTGGGTTTTTGAGGAAATGTTCTTCCATTATTAAAACACAATTATTTCTTCTTTTAGGACAAGGAAAGTGGCAAGACTTCTGTGGTTGTGGGTACCTGGAACAAGGAGGAACACATCGAATGGTCCAAAAAGAATGCTGCCAGAACCTACTATCTTAGAGAAGATGGTACACAGACAGTTAGGTATGGTTAACTCTGGTTATGAGTTCTTGAGTTAGTCTCATACTTTTGATAGAGAAAAACAAGTGCCGGGGCCCAGTTCTGCCATGCATGAATATTCAGTTACGTTATAAACTATTACAAGAAGGTTGTAAAGATTTTTCCCCTAGTCAACATGCAAGATTTGGGGTATGATGCAGAGGAAAAGACTTTGATTAGTAAACAATTATTTGTTTCTGTAACAACTGATATACAGCATTTTCCTTGTTTATTTTGTATATTGGAGCTAAATATTTGAAGAATGACAAGATACACTATTACACAAGTTAGCTCTGTGCTTAAGAATTCTGTTCACTATTTTCAAACTTCTTCATTCCAAACCTCTGGGCAGGATGGTGTCTCATTTTTATGGAAATGGAGATGTTTGCGACTTAACCGAGAAACCAAGGCAGGTGACTGTGAAATTGAAGTAAGTTAACTTTTTTTTAGTAAACGGATGTATCATGTTTCTGCTTCCTATGCCAGAGGGGAAGGCCTCTCTCTGTCTTTCATAAAGCTCAGAAAGCTATGTCCGTGAGCTGGGCTTAGTAAAAATTATATAGATAGTAAGGAAATATATATTTCATTTCTGTGCTTACTACGTGCTAAACACTACAAAATTTCTGTTTTCAGATGTAAAGAGTCTGATTCACCTCATGCTGTAACCATATATATGTTAGAGCCTCATTCTTGCCAATACATCCTTGGGGTATGTAAACAAATTCTTGAATTTCCTAAGATCAGGTGTCACTTAGTAGTGGATGTCTCAAAGTCCACATTCCACTTTATGCAAAGTATGTGTAGTGTGGTCGCTTGCATTAGTCATAGAGTAAAAGGAATGATAAAGAGATTTTTCTACTGAAGTGAAGGGTTTTACACTTAGCATCTCAGGCAGGGCTAGCAATGCAAGTCTGCCTCAGACAGGGGAGCACAGAGACCACAGAGAAAGCCACAGAAGGATTTTTAAATGCTCTGAAAAATGCTAACATCATTTAAGTGTTCTTACTAACCTTAGCGGGCTGCTGCTCCATCTAGTCACCTGTGTGCACCTTGGACCTATGACATCTCCCATCCATTTCCTCAAGTTTGAAACGGTCCCTTCCTTCCACTGACTCTTCACAAAAGAAAGATTCTTGTAACGTACCTTAGCCCAAATACACAACTGCTGAACAAGTATTGCTTTCTGTTCAATTGCATTTGCCTAGGGAAATGAGGATTTATTTTTAGTAATTACATTGTTAACATACTATAGATATCATACACAAAAGTAAAAAGCATTTACCAAGTGTTACAAAGTGATGCTCAGGCCTCTTGCACGCTGTTATAATTAATCTTGTGATCTCTGTTGCAGTCTCCTGCAAGAGTTTATTAATGACTTTGTAGTTAATGTTTTGATCTCTGTGTTCAAGGTGGAGTCTCCAGTCATCTGTAAAATTTTGGATACAGCTGACGAACATGGGCTCCTTTCAGTGCCCAGCTAAAGAACAACGTAAGTCCATGAAGAGAGCCATACCCATCAACAACCCAAGTGGCTTTTTCCACATTAACATCATATCCGTGAGATGACCAAGACAGAGAGAAGTTTTCAGCCAACCAACCTCACCAGCAGAATTCTCTAAGATGAGGGACTCATGAACCACTTTGTGTATAACTATGTGTATATAAGAGGTTATCGATAAACTTTTAACAATTAAAATCTTGTCTTGCACTTCCTGTCTGACTTGTGTATGAGGTATTCTGCAACGATTATTGAGGTAGAAATTACCAGCTTTAAAAAGGCAAAATAGACAAGGCCCAGCTTTATGTGAGGAGTTCAACTGCCAACAGAAGGGAGAAGGGAAATCAATACTTCTTGCTCAGGAACCTTCAGCAGCCACTAGAACAAAAGTAATCATTCTAATGCAATTACATAGTTTATGCAAACACAAATATTGCCTCGGTTTGACTGCCTGGAACGGTATTAATATCACAATCTTCTTAACTTACATTGTACCCATTCAGCTGTTACTTCTTCTCTCAGCCTGGGCTGCTCTCCAAGACCTGTTTGGTGTTTTTTTGTTTTGTTTTTAAATAGGTACTAACTCCATAAGGTTCATTGCAATATATTTTTGCTGAACATTCCTCCTGACATGAGTCAGAGTTGCTGTTTTGCTTGAGGAAGCTAAAGTTTAATACTAGTGATAAAAAATTAATATCTTTCTTGGAGGGCAGAGTGCTTTTACTAGGTGCTACCTCAGCACCTAGAGTTCTGTGTGATCACAGACCAACCTTCTTCATACTAAACACACAAGATGACTTGTGTGTCCTTTACCCACAGTCCTGCATTAAAACTGCCAGTGTAGGCTCTGTGCTGATGAGCAAGATCAGTTTGCAACGGGGTAAGATCTAACTCAATGCTTTCAGATACTTTCTCTTGAGTTAAGTTCCACCATAATGAGCTCGGGAGCATTTTGCAAGGTGTGTAATGCATGTGCTAGAATGGGCAAAAGCTGGGCAATATCTCAGTGTGTAGCAATTGTGCCTTTTCAGCGTCTTGATCAGTATTACTTGTTTGTAAGCCAGCTATGGGTTTCCTCTTTTCTGGAGTTGTGCAAGGTGCAGGAGTTTTATGACTGATGTCAAACGGAAATCCACCAACCATTTGACATATGACTAGTTCAGAACTCCCCAAAATACTAAGTAAAGCTGCTAGACTGTTGCAATGTAAAAACTAATTTTACTCTCTCTTATGTAGTAGAACAGAACAAAGCATCAGCAGGATGACATGGCATTTAAATTTAAAGTCTTCCTGCTCATATTCTTATTTCTCATGGCTTGTCACTGTGATGGAAGAGAGTCTTCCACCCAGATATATTTTTATCAATATTTTTCCCTAATCTTGGGAACCATTAAATAAGTAAGTGCGGAAAAACTTCCTTAAATTTCAATCTTGTATCAAGCTAGTAGCTTTTAGAAAAGAGAAGACATAAGGAAGTGTTCTAACTTCAGATACTTAATTTCCTTTAAGTATTATTACTTGCCTTAATAGTCATCTGGGCCCATCTCATTAAGCAGGTAGCAATGGATGTTACAAAGCTGCACCAAAAACTTTCACCACACTGTGCAACAAGTTGCTTGTATCTGCCAGCGAGCAGTAAATGTTGGCCAAGAACGTGGTTCCTCAGCACAGCTAGGAAAGATCTGCAGGCTCCTGCAGCACCTTCCCTCTCTTTATCTTTATGGATGCTGAGGGTGTAACTGCAGCTTGAGTAGCTACAACCAAACTATCTTTAAACTGCTGGGGTACTAGGTGCAGCTACAGCGACACCAACTTTAGGAAAAGCTCTCTACTTACCCAGCTTCAGATTAGCAGCTCTTCCTTCTGCAGGTGTTACCCCTTAGCAGCCTTAGCCCCATTTCTGGACTGCCATGCATAACACTACTTCAGGTACACAGCAGCAAAGATGTATCCCCAAGTCAACACGGTTAAAAAAATCAATCAAACAAAAACATTTAGCCTTAAATTCTCTGATCTCTCTTTCCAATGGGCTGGTTGAATCTTAATAAGGCGCCAACAGTAGGCAGAAGTGTCTGTCATAAAGGATTGCACAGGTCTGTTTTGAGGTTGAAATTGCCCCATATCTACTTACCTTGTCTTAGGAAAGCCAGTACAGACACATCTTAGCGCTCTGCCATGCTCTTAAGCTCTGAGTGCTCAAGCCCCAGGCTGTATGTGGTGGCTGTGTCTCATTGCAGAATATATACAGGCAGCATTTATGGGGATGCTGTCAGACTTTATCAGCATATATTGGGCTAGGTCACATTAAAGGTCACCACAATATACTAAACATTTGTTCTGGGATAAATTAGATCAGAAGAAAAGGTAAGGATAGGTACTCTGCAGAATTTAAAGAGTTCTAATTCCCCACATGGCAAAGTCCCCAGTGCAATGAGGAAGTGCAACCTCTTTGACTAAGTAACCGCAGCACCTCAGCGTGCCACTAAAGCCTTCTGCTGTTCTAGGAGCAAATCATGCTGTCACCAAAAGCATGTACCCAGTTCTCCATATTCCTCAGCCTCTGCTTCCCCATGCACAGGAAGCAATGCACTCAAAAGTGTGCCTACCCTGTGTCCAACATACCCACTGGCACAAAAAATGATGAAATCCAAGCCTCTGTCTCTGTCCTTAGTGGTCTATGTTACATGACAAAGGCTTCTTTGAATACCGAACAGCAAAAACGATACATGAGGCAATACCAAATCTACAATGATTTATTGTAGAAATAAAAGACTAGCTTTGTCAGCAAAGTGCATGATTGGATAACAAAGATGAAAAGTAAAGCATTAAGCAATTGTAAAAGCTCAGGTTGGTTAGCTATTTTACCCAAAACCACCCTAACAGCCAAATCCACACCATGCCCCAGCCTCCCATTCCTATGTCAAGACATCTCCTTTGCGAGGCAGCCCATCAGGTCCAGGCACCAAAGGACTACCACTGCTGGGCTCTCCAACCATGGATTTATTGTGCATTGAGGCTGGGAGACTTTTTCACAGAATTTCTAGGTTGGAAGAGACCTCAAGATCATCGAGTCCAACCTCTAACCTAACACTAACAGTCCCCACTAAACCATATCCCTAAGCTCTAAATCTAAACGTCTTTTGAAGACTTCCAGGGATGGTGACTCAACCACTTCCCTGGGCAGCCTGTTCCAATGCCTCACAACCCTTTCAGTAAAGAAGCTCTTCCTAACATCTAACCTAAAACTCCCCTGGCGCAACTTTAGCCCATTCCCCCTCATCCTGTCACCAGGCACGTGGGAGAACAGGCCAACCCCCACCTCTCTACAGCCTCCTTTAAGGTATCTGTAGAGAGCGATAAGGTCGCCCCTGAGCCTCCTCTTCTCCAGGCTGAATAAACCCAGCTCCTTCAGCCGCTCCTCGTAGGACTTGTTCTCCAGGCCCCTCACCAGCTTCGTTGCCCTTCTTTGGACCCGCTCAAGCACCTTGATGTCCTTCTTGTAGCGAGGGGCCCAAAACTGAACACAGTACTCGAGGTGCGGCCTCACCAGAGCCGAGTACAGGGGGACGATCACCTCCCTAGCCCTGCTGGTCACACTATTTCTGATACAAGCCAGGATGCCGTTGGCCTTCTTGGCCACCTGAGCACACTGCTGGCTCATATTCAGCCGACTGTCCACTATCACTCCCAGGTCCTTCTCCGCCTGGCAGCTCTCCAACCACTCATCTCCCAGCCTGTAGCTCTGCTTGGGGTTATTACGCCCCAGGTGCAGGACCCGGCACTTGGCCTTGTTAAACTTCATGCAGTTGACCTCAGCCCATCGGTGCAGCCTATCCAGATCCTCCTGCAGAGCCTTCCTACCCTCGAGCAGATCAACACACGCACCTAACTTGGTGTCATCTGCAAACTTACTGAGGGTGCACTCAATGCCCTCGTCCAGATCATTGATGAAGATGTTAAAGAGGACCGGCCCCAGCACCGAGCCCTGGGGGACGCCACTAGTGACTGGCCTCCAACTGGATTTGACTCCATTTACCACAACTCTCTGGGCCCGGCTATCCAGCCAGTTTCTAACCCAACGAAGCGTGCGCCAGTCCAAGCCAAGAGCAGCCAGTTTCTTGAGGAGAATGCTGTGGGAGACGGTGTCAAAAGCCTTGCTGAAGTCAAGGTAGACCACATCCACAGCCTTTCCCTCGTCCACCCAGCGCGACACTTTGTCATAGAAGGAGATCAGGTTCGTCAAGCAGGACCTGCCTTCCATAAACCCATGCTGACTGGGCCTGATCGCCTGCTTGCCCTTCAAGTGCCGCATGATGACTCCCAAGAGAATCTGCTCCATGAGCTTCCCTGGTACTGAGGTCAAACTGACAGGCCTGTAGTTCCCCGGGTCAGCCCTCCGGCCCTTCTTGTAGATGGGCGTCACATTCGCTAGCCGCCAGTCAGCTGGGACCTCCCCCGATAGCCAGGACTGCTGATAAATGATGGATAGTGGCTTGGCCAGCTCCTCTGCCAGTTCTCTCAGTACCCTTGGGTGGATCCCATCCGGCCCCATCGACTTGTGCACATCCAAGTGCCGTAGCAGGTCACCAACCAGTTCTTCGTGGATGGTGAGGGCCACATCCTGCTCCCCATCCCCTTCCACCAGCTCAGGGTACTGGGTATCCAGAGAACAACCGGTATTGCCGCTAAAGACTGAGGCAAAGAAGGCATTGAGCACCTCCGCCTTTTCCTCATCTCTTGTAACTAAGTTTCCCCCTGCATCCAGTAAAGGATGGAGATTCTCCTTTGTCCTCCTTTTTGTGTTGACGTATTTATAAAAGCGTTTTTTGTTATCATTAACGGCAGTAGCCAGATTGAGCTCCAGATGAGCTTTGGCCTTCCTAATTTTGTCCCTGCACAGCCTCGCTACATCCTTATAGTCCTCCCTAGTGGCCTGCCCACTTTTCCAAAGATTATAAACCCTCTTTTTTCTCCTAAGCTCAAGCCACAGTTCTCTGTTCAGCCAGGCTGGTCTTCTTCCCCGCTGGCTCATCTTTGGGCACATGGGAACAGACCGCTCCTGCGCCATTAGGATTTGCCTCTTGAAGAGCGCCCAGCCTTCCTGGACCCCTCTGCCCTTCAGAACCACCTCCCAAGGGACTCTACCAACCAGTGTCCTGAGCAGCCCAAAGTCAGCTCTCCGAAAGTCCAGTACAGTGGTTTTACTGGTTCCCTTCCTGGCCTCGCCAAGAATAGAGAACTCCACCATTTCATGGTCACTCTGCCCAAGACAGCTCCCGACAATCACATCCTCCACCAGTCCTTCTCTGTTTGTGAAGAGAAGGTCTAGCGGGGCGCCACCCCTGGTAGGCTCACTAATCAGCTGCGTCAGGAAGCTATCTTCCACTTTCTCCAGAAACCTCCTAGACGGCTTTCTCTGGGCTGTGTTGTGCTTCCAGGATATGTCAGGGAAGTTGAAGTCCCCCACGAGTACAAGCGCTGAAGATTTCGCAACTTCTGTCAGCTGCCTGTAGAACTCCTCATCCGTCTCCTCATCCTGGTTCGGCGGTCTATAGCAGACCCCGACCAGGACACTAGCCTTGTTGTCCCTGCCGATCCTAACCCAAAGGGACTCGATCTTGTCATTCCTAGCCTCGAGTTCTACAACATCGAAAGACTCTCTAATATAGAGAGCCACACCGCCACCCCTTCTGTGCTGTCTGTCCCTTCTAAAGAGCCTATAGCCAGGCATCGCAGCACTCCAGTCATGAGACTGGTCCCACCACGTTTCCGTGATGGCAACCAAGTCGTAGCCTGCCCGCTGCACGATGGCTTCCAGCTCCTCCTGTTTGTTACCCATGCTGCGTGCATTGGTGTAGATGCACTTCAGCTGGGCCATTACCTTATTCCCCGGCCTTGCTATTGTTCCCCCTGGCACAGCTCCAACAATCCTTGCTTCACCCCCATCCCCCTTCTTACCTAGGGTCATTACCTTTTGGTCATTGACGAACTTTGTCCCCTGGTTAGTTTTGGCTAACTAGACATGATGCCTTTCAGAACATGCCTTTCAGTTGGAGGCACCCAATTTCAATGGAACATTGCAATCCTGTCCCATAAAGAGGGACTGGATGGCATATGTTATGCTCGTTACTAAGTTTAACTGCTTTCATTCTGGACTGTAAGTAAGTCACTTACCCTTACCCAGCAGAGGGTCTTGCCAGTCTGCTCCAGGCCCAGCTGTAGCACTGCTCCACTCCACACTTCTTCTATGCTCACAGAAACTAAAGAAAAAGATCATGAGCCACGAGAACTTTCCAAGTCATGAGAACATTTTTCCCCCGTCTTTACGTAAAAGGAACCTCTACATAGTGCAATACATAACACAAGTTATGAACAGTCCAGCAGACAGCATAAGACTTTTTCAGGGAGAACAGGGGGACTTAAATCCACAAATATAAAGAACACACTTTTCTTTTTGACCCTCTCCCATATGTTCCCTACCAACTGATACAGTTCCCTACCATCTGATACAGGCAAGAAGAACCAAGATGGGAGGGGGAGGAGGAAAGATGTGCACAAAAACACAAAAGGCAGAAGAGATCATGATTTGATACTGCTAGAAATAATTTATTCCAGCATTAGTTTGTGTTTTAATACATTTGAACCTGGAAGAAACGTGCAATTGAGGATAACTTCCTTCTATGAGCCTCTCCCAGGCAGGCCTTGGAACGTAGGAACCTCTCAGTACCAAAAATGGGGAAAAACAAGCTTTGTTGGGTGTGTAGAAAGCACAAAGCAGAATTTGAGCTCTGCAGGTTTCTGTGCCAATCTGTTTAGATTTATACCTGAGATAGGATGCAGGTTTCATCTCAGCCTGAGAGGCATTTGTTTCCATGCTCATTTAAGAATCAGCAATGTGGAAAATAATGTGAAAGGCAGGCAGCAAATTTGCACTAATGGTACCAATATAATCTGCAATTAGTCAAAGGAAATTACATAAAAGGAAAGTAGGTTTGTGAAAGTGAAACCTGCTGCTTATCTAAGATATTTATTTCAATGAGAACAGTTCAAAGAATGAACTATTTTATGCCCCAGAATACAGGATTCATCCACACAAAAAGAATGAGCATCAACAACAAGCACCTACCAACATCCCCTGTCCCCACCTTATCACTATGGAAATGCTTAAAACTCACTTGTGAGTCAGTAACTGGTGGATTCCTTGTACACAACCCAAACCAGTGTAGAATAGCACTGCTCACTTCTTGCTAAGGCCTGGTAATTGACAATTAGGAAATGAAATTTGAATTTTCTGTAGGGAAAAAAAAAGCCGTATCATTATTGCTATGTCTTTAATTACATCTCCACTCAAAGATACTAATGAAATATAGCGGCCATTAGACTTCAGACAACAGGGATTCATTTTAGAGCTAATTTTTAATTGTCACTTAAACTCACAAATTATTACCTGCAAGACTGAATGAAGAAGCAGAGAATACTTATGTAAGACATCTGCACAGCTGGTAGATTTAGCTGAAAGCAGTCAGTGGCACAGTGTGCAAGGCGAGACAGTCCCTGAAAAGTTTCGTCTGGCTGAAGGGACAAAATAAACCAATCAGGCTTGGAAACAATTTTCTCAAATGGTAAATAAATGAATGGTATTATTCCTTCTCCCTGCAGAGAGGCAGAGGAGTACATTTCCAGGTGAAAAAAGATATCCTATTTGTACAGCTCTACCGATACGACTTACCAGTTTTTATCCGGCATCCAATTCTAAGCCCACATTAATAAAAGAAGCTCCTTTGAAGGTTGGTCTCCTGAAGGCTGGTGCTCATTCTCTCTGGATTTGAGCAGGTCTTGTACAGGCTCATCTAGTCTGCCATCCATCTGCCTATGCTCACAAATATTTTAATGTTAACCTTACAACATTAACATCAACAACTGGATTCCCTAAATCTGTGTTGGTTCTGCTCTCAACCATGTTATGGTAAATGGGGCTGCGTCAGGCTGGCGGGCGGTCACTAGTGGGGTCCCTCAAGGCTCCATTTTAGGGCCGGTACTTTTCAATATTTTTATAAACGATCTGGATGTAGGAATAGAAGGTATTTTGAGCAAGTTTGCTGATGACACCAAACTTGGAGGAGTCGTGGACTTGAATGAGGGTGGAAAGGCCTTGCAGAGGGATCTGGATAGGTTGGAGAGCTGGGCGATCACCAACCGTATGAAGTTCAATAAGAGCAAGTGCCGGGTCCTGCACCTGGGACGGGGAAACCCTGGCTGCACGTACAGACTGGGCGATGAGACGCTGGAGAGCAGCCTAGAAGAGAGGGATCTGGGAGTCGTGGTAGACAGCAAGTTGAATATGAGCCAGCAGTGTGCCCTGGCAGCCAGGAGGGCCAACCGTGTCCTGGGGTGCATCAAGAACGGCATCGCTAGTAGGTCAAGGGAGGTGATTGTCCCGCTCTACTCTGCGCTGGTGCGGCCTCACCTCGAGTACTGTGTGCAGTTCTGGGCACCACAGTATAAAAAGGACATGAAACTGCTGGAGAGTGTCCAGAGGAGGGCTACGAAGATGGTGAAAGGCCTGGAGGGGAAGACGTACGAAGAACAGCTGAGGTCACTGGGCCTGTTCAGCCTGGAGAAGAGGAGGCTGAGAGGAGACCTCATCACAGTCTACAACTTCCTCGTAAGGGGGTGTCGAGAGGCAGGAGACCTTTTCTCCATTAACACCAGTGACAGGACCCGCGGGAACGGGGTTAAGCTGAGGCAGGGGAAATTTAGGCTTGACATCAGGAGGGGGTTCTTCACAGAGAGGGTGGTTGCACACTGGAACAGGCTCCCCAGGGAAGTTGTCACTGCACCGAGCCTGTCTGAATTTAAGAAGAGATTGGACTGTGCACTTAGTCACATGGTCTGAACTTTTGGGTAGACCTGTGCGGTGTCAAGAGTTGGACTTGATGATCCTTAAGGGTCCCTTCCAACTCAGGATATTCTATGATTCTATGATTCTATGATTCTATGTTGTTTGTTTTTTCCTACCCACTCACAAAAGGCTTTTGGCTTTCTTGTGTGCTGCTGTTCCTCCACAATCCTTAAAATAAGATTGTCTTAAAGATTTTTTTTTTTTTTAAAAAAAAAGAAATGCTGGGTGAAACAAATGTTAGAATAATGCCAACACAACATGTTGGTAGAATAATTATCCTTGCACCAAAAAAATAGTCAAATAATTTTTTTAAGTTCGTTATTTCCAACTGTGATTTACTTTCTTGGCCAGCTGAAGCAGTTTGGACAGCCCTGTGCTAGAAATATGGCTCGTCTGTTTTCTCAAAGATGCAACTATGGACTGAGTTTCAAAAAGAGCATGGCTGTATTTAGATAAAGGAAGAAAGACTCTTTGGGGAGAAATAGCTACAGGGAGTTGCCTCAAGAATGCCTCCCGACATGTCCGAAATGCTCTTAATTTCCTGTCTTTTCTGCTAAAGCAAGCTAAGATCTGTCTGAAGAAGGCATGACTTCAGGGCAGTTCCCAGAACCTGATGGGGCAGGAAAATGCCAAGTCTGACTAGAAAGGGAAGACAAACAACCATGGGGCTTTCCAGCCCCTCGGGGCTGGACATGAGAGCCTCTGGGCTACTGTAAGAATTTCCAGTCATTGGCAGGTACAAAACAGTGGAAAAACAATTAAAATAAATAAATAAATAGCAGAAAAAGCAGAGCAGATGACGGTGCTCAACATCTTGTGCAATCTCTGTTGACTCCCCATCTGCTGACATCCTGAAGTGAACTGCACAACTTTCAGGCACTGAAAAGGCACTACAAACACTAAGAAAATCTACTATTTTTCCCTAGCTAAAGTGCACAAGAGGTACAATTGCTCTGTTTGTGAACATAAGGTCTCAGACGCTGAAAGTGGTTCTGCACTTAAAAGAGCCCAGAAGATCTCACCAGCCAGGAAACAACAACTCACGTAACGGGAGCACATCAGTTTTGTCACTGTGCTCAGGTGCTTTCAGCCCCTTCCTGTGCTGCTCAAGCAGGAGTGAAGCTTCCAGTTGCCCATCAGCAGTGGCACCAGCTCTTGTATTTTCAGTTGTAACTCTAATGACACTTTTTCTCCCCCCCCACCCAGGAAAGCTGAAAACAGTGCAGTAGGGTATCTATTACAGAACTTCCTCACTGGCAGTGATGGTTCTCATCCCTACCTTTTCTGTGACTTTGTAGCAAGCGGCCAAAAGCCCAGTGGTTACCTCGTGACAATGTGGGAATAAAAAGGTTGTTTTTGCAGAGTTACATTGTTTAAAGGTAAGGACTGTGGTATTGAGATATGCTTGCAGTGATAAGAAAATTTAGGAAAATGCAGCCAATCAGACTCCTTAGAGCAGTTAGGTGAAAATCACGGTGTCAAGTCAAGTCATATAAGTGAAGAAACATTACCACTTCAAGCAGTAAAAAAATCAAAAGAAAATTGAAATTTAACAGGCCTGCAACCGAAGACCATGCATTGTCTGTGAAGCATCGGATAGGCTGTGAACCTGGATTACCAGTGGGGAAACAGGGGAGGGGCCCGGTCCTCGAGAAATAAAGTATATAAACTGCACTATGTGACTAGTAGACTATGTGACTAGTAGATACGCTCCTGCTTGTGGGACGCCCGCCATTGCAGTCGAGAATAAAGTTACTACTTCACTGAGATCCTTGCCTGAGCCTAAGTTATTGGCTACAGAGTGTTTCTCGCAACAGCACTGCTCGCAGCAGACTCGAAGCCTTAAAACAAGCGACTTCCACACCTCGTTTTCCCCTCAGCAACGGGCTCTCACCAGCAGGAGGATTTCTCACCGTGGGAGGGGAAAATACCGCAGTCAGGGCACAGGGAGAACAGACAGCCGCCCCCACGGCCCGACCCACCCCGCTGCCGGCACTACAAAAGCATGGCTCCAGAGGCTGGTAGCAGGGAAGGGCACTGGGAGCATGAGGTAGCTGTCAGCTGTCTTTCATCCTTAGAAGCTGGAAGGCATTGGTTCGCTTACCGGCACGGCGGCGGAGGCACAAGGTAGGGCTGCAGGGTGCTCTGGTGGGGCTGGTGCTGGCTGAGGGCTGAGGGCTGAGGACAGGCTGGAAGGTCTGTGGCTTCCCTCTCCTTCCTTCCTCTCAGTTAATGGTGAGAATCTGGCGGACAGCAAAAAGGATTAGGATAAAGCTAAATCGCTCACCTAACGGTGTGCACCTGCATTTTGCTGTAACAAATACAAGATATGGAAGTGCACGAAGCAGTGTCAGGAAGCTACCAGGAGAGACTCGGGGCAGGAAAGGAGGTGAGGGGTGATACTGCCACACAAGGGGAAGTCTTCAGGGATGAGTGGGTACGCAGGCAGTGACCTCTCCTGGTGCAGAGTGCCACATACAAATCTCTGGAATTCATCTTCAGAGCAAACAGGTAAGGCTAAATAGATGTTCAGCGCTCAATTCCTGGCGGAGAGCAAAGCACCACGTGCTACAGGGGATGTGATCACAGCTACACAGAGCTCCTTGTCACTTGCTCTTGAACACGCAACTTGACTGAATGGGTTTCAGCCTCGCTCAGTTGTTGTGTGCCATGACGAGAAGCATAAAACCCTCAAGCAGCATTTATGAAAGTGCAGTTCAGGTAATGCAATGGGAAGATGTTTTACAAAGGCCGCTTACTACTTATCTAGGGAGGGGGGAAGGGATTTTAAAAAAATAGAAAATGCTCAGAGTCATTACAGTGAACTGAAATGAATAGCATGCTCCTTCAAACCTTTCTCTGACAGTGTCTTTTAGTATTGCCTCTTGAAAATAACAACAAAGCAAGATACTTTTTTCTTTTTTTTGTGTAGATAACAAGGCATTCATAGATAAAACTAATGAAAGAATTTCTGTACTTTTTAGTAAGTTATTTATTTCTTATTTAAAGCATACTCAGTTATGCAAGGTAGAACATATTATAACGATGGATTTTAAATTTATTTTCTCTAGGATGGGGATCCTTATCAGAAGTCTTCATTTCTACTTCACTTGTTTCTTATTCAGCAGAGCAAATGGCTTCCTAACTTGGAGAACACCTACTGAGTCTGCCTTCCCATTTTATAACTACTCATACTTAAACCTGTCTTCTGTATCAGAAGCACAAGCTCCCAGAATGGCAAGAGCTCTCAACTTCTCACACAACATAATTGAAAAAATAACCAAGAGAGACTTTGAAGGTTTTGATGCACTGGAAATTTTAGACCTTTCCTACAATCAGATTAAGGACATTGAACCCGGCACATTTGAGACTCTGCTCAGCCTTGTTTCGGTGAATTTATCTTTTAATGATAAGAAACTTCTTGTATCTGGTCTTGCACCTCACCTGAAACTCTTAGCAACTAGCAGAGCCTCTGAAAAGTCAACAGAGGCTGCTCTGGAACCTCCTGCATCAGCTGAAGAGCTGCCACATTCAGGAAGTCCACCTGACCTGCAAAAGGTTAATCTGAGGCTCAGACGAAGTACAAGGCATCTTCGAAGAGCAGAGGAGAATACAATGGTCTCTCCAACGGCCACATTGAGGCCTAACCGCTGCGGACTACCAATAAACGGGACACTTGATCTGTCAAAGAGCAAACTGTCCGAGGAAGAGCTGATGGAAAAACTAGATCCAGACCTCTGCCAAGCTCAGCTGGACGGTGTTTTGGAGCTTGACATTAGTCACAATGACCTGGAAATGGATCTTCTATCATTATTCATCCTGTTTTTGCCAATGAGAAATGTACAGTCTATTGATGCCAGTTACAACAACATAACAATTGACAATACAGATGTGGAAGCAATCTGTCGCTTCCCGTTCAGCAACCTTTCTTTTGTAAATATTAGCAACAATCCCCTAAACAACTTGGAAACGATATGCCTCCCTCCAGCCATCACAGTAATTGATTTGTCCTTCACAAATATAAGTGTAATACCTCAAAATTTTGCTAAAAAGCTATTTAACTTAGAAAATATGTATGCTCAAGGAAATCACTTCATATACACTGTACGTCCAAAACCCAGCAATACAGCCCCAAAGTTTGCCCCTGGAACTGTACATATTAGTGCAATTTCATTCGTCAGAAACCAAGCTGGTACACCCATTGAAAGCCTTCCAGAAAAAGTAAAACACCTGAAGATCTCCAACTGCTCCATTGTAGAACTTCCAGAATGGTTTGCCAACAGAATGCAAGAATTACTCTTTTTAGATCTCAGCAGCAATCGGATTTCCATGCTTCCTGACTTACCTATCTCCCTGCAGCACCTCGACATAAGTAACAGTGATATTAAAATAATACCCCCTAGTTTTAAATCTCTCTCCAACTTAACAGTATTTAATATTCAAAATAATAAGGTTACAGATATGCGCCCTGAATACTTCCCGTTGACTTTAACAAAATGTGATATTAGTAAAAATAAGTTGAATGTATTGTCATTAACCAAAACCATAGGGAAACTTGAATTCCTTAATGTCTCTAGAAACCTAATAACCAGACTGGAACCCACCAGCCAACTTCGTTTGCTCACTAATCTGGATGGTAGTCACAATCTAATTTCAGAACTCCCTGATCACTTTGGGAAATCTCTTCCAATGCTGAAATATTTTAATTTATCAGGGAATAAGATCTCTTTCCTACAGCGTGGCTCTCTCCCAGTTTCTCTGATGGAGTTGGACATTAGCGACAATGCCATTACAACCATAGTGGAGGACACTTTCAGACAGTTAACAAGTTTGAGCATTTTGACTGTTCAAGGTAAACATTTTTTTTGTAACTGCGACTTATACTGGTTTGTAAATGTCTACATCCATACCCCACACTTGCAGATAAATGGCAAAGAAAATCTCAGGTGCAGCTTTCCACCAGACAGACGAGGCTCGTTGGTGGAGGGCAGTAATCTCACACTTCTGCGCTGCTCCCTGGGCATTCAGATGGCCATCACAGCTTGCGTTGCCGTTCTGGTTGTTCTGGTGTCGACAGGCTTATGTTGGCATTTTGATGGGCTGTGGTACGTGAGAATGGGCTGGTACTGGTGTATGGCAAAGAGGAAGCAGTACAAGAAGAGGCCAGAAAACAAGCCCTTTGACGCCTTCATTTCATACAGTGAACATGATGCAAATTGGATGAAAGAGAATCTCCTGGAAAGACTGGAAACTGACGGATTCAAAATATGCTATCACGAGAGAGATTTCAAACCAGGACATCCTGTCCTTGGCAACATTTTTTACTGCATAGAGAACAGCCATAAAGTCCTTTTTATTCTCTCTCCCAGTTTTGTAAACAGCTGCTGGTGTCAGTATGAGCTGTATTTTACTGAACACTGGGTTCTGAATGAAAATCAGGATTCCCTCATTATGATCGTGCTGGAAGACCTCCCACCCAACAGCGTGCCACAGAAGTTCAGCAAACTCAGAAAACTACTGAAAAGAAAAACCTACTTAAAATGGAGCCCTGAAGAACACAAACAGAAACTTTTCTGGCATCAGCTAGCAGCTGTCCTAAAAACAACAAATGAACCATTTCTTGTGAGAGCAGAAAACGGATCCACTCAAGACATGTATGAGATGGAATGAGATACAAGAACTTGTAAAGATTGTGCCTGGAAAGCCTGCAGTCAAATAAAAGTGTTTCTGTGATTACATTCTGCAAAGCCTGCTGTGTTGTAGCTGGGGTATGTCTCTGATCAATCCCATGGGAGGTTACTAACAGTTTTGTAGGGAGCACATTATTCAGCCTGAAAAAATAATCCATTATCCAAAGCACTGATGAAGAGCCTTTCACTTCTGCTTGTTTGATTTTCTTCAGCTATTTCTAGCATTTCTTAAAATGTTGTGGATGTCACCTGAAAGGAAGAACAGCTTAAGTAACGCTACATATCCTAAATATCTTTTGGAGATTATTGCAGAAATAATGAAAAGTGGTGACATTCAAAGACAAGGACGTAGTTCAGATTCTGTTCTAGTACAGCTTCAGATATAGAGCACACTACGTCTACGTACAAGAAAGACACGAACTACAGTAGTAGACAGGTAAAACTTCCCATCTGTGGTTTAGCAAGAAAAGATTAAAGACTTAATGTAGCCATCCAAGAGATGCAAATCCACAGTGCCGTACCATTTGCTTACATGGTGGAAGAGGACAGACACAAATCCTTTATAATTGCAGATTAACATATACAACCAGATGATCAAGAAAGAGCTAGCTGAGTGTGTCAGTCTCTACTGTTAAATAACTGATGTGTGCTTTATTTAAATGTTGTTATCGCAAACCTCTGAACAATAAGCAAAAAATATCTGTACAATACTTAGATTTAAGAAAGTTTCACTTGACACAACCAGCCTAATCCATTTCAAATGGAATCAGTGCTGTCTCTGCATAGTCACCAACTGCTACTTAACTTTTATTTGGAAAAAAAAAAAAAAAATCAGCTGATCTAACTCCTACATTGAAGTGAAATCAACAAACCACGACAGTAAATAAGTATCAGATGAGAATAAATCATTCACTGTACCACAACCTGGATTCATTCATAAGATGAGCAAATCCAAATAACTTATCTTTACTTGGTCTAGTACCACATGTGTGACAGTGGCCAACACCAGTGACTTCAGAAGATGCTGAAAAATGCACTGAAAATGTATATTAGAAAACTTATTCCACCACGATGGCTTCACCCTAACCCCACAAATCAAGAATGCTTTAATTCCTGGAGTAAACATTTCATATCCATTCTAAACAGTGTTGGCATTAACTATCAGGTTCCTGGATAGTCGTACTACGCACATGAAGTTCCTGTTAAACCTTCCTCCTTTTTTCTTATCAGTTCTGCAGCAAGGAGGTCCATAGCATACATACAGGCAGCAAGAAAAGTGCAGCGCATTATCAGTCTTAGAATTTTCTACTTTCATATTCCTGAGATACTTTCTTGCTTGTGTATGGCTCGCCCTAACTACAGACCTACTTTTTCTAAACTGTTCAGTGTTCAGATACTTACGTTACTTACTCTCTTACACATCTCCTCTCTTTTCAGTCTCTCTTTCCATACACATCTTTTTCCAGCACTCTGTTGCTTCCAATTAATTGCCTTTTTATGTTTTAACTTCACACTTCGCAGTCATGTTTTATGCTATACTGGCTCTGTGCTCAGCAGAAGATGGTACTAATACTACAAAGGGAATAAAGGGAAAAAAGAAAAGATACACCACAGAAGAGTCTAAAGCAAGTAATTTTTATCATCTAAATGATTACTTGGGTTTAGATTATACTTCAAAGAAGTCATGGCTACCTATTTTCAAAATCAAATCACTCCTTTTTACTACATTCATTAATCTCTCCCAGAAGTTACTAAAGAGAATTGAAAAATTAATCGGATATCGTTCCTACCACAGATTGAAGTTGTTACACTTTCCTATCTGACACTATAAACTTATTACCACGTTGGTTGTTTAAAAGGCACAACTGACAAGAGGGGCTAAACAGAAGAACAATATTATGAACTGTTTTTGAGGAGCTTCATTTCTTTTGTCCTAATTTCACATCACATAAAAGCAGTAAAACCTCCTATCCTAAAGCTGTACCTTCTTCCCTTAATTCCCACATGAGTACTCAACACAAATTACTTTTGTGAGTAAGGTAAGGAGGATTTTTCTGTCTTGTGATGAAGTTCATGTGATCCAAAACAAATGCACAGTACGGAATTGGGCACACATGCTGCAAACTCAAAAACTGCTTAATATGTCAAAACCAGTCCTAACGCACATCTTTAACTCCCACAAGGTATGTACAAGAGCCCACCTCGCAACCACTCCTGAGGCCCTGCTCTATACTCTTTCCAATCTGAAATTGTGATTTCTGTTAAGGAAACAAATTCCACATATTTTTTCCCCCAGATTAGGAGGCTCTGTACTGAAGACAAATGCAAAGACAAAAGGAAAACAAAACAAAACAAACAAACAAATAATAATTAAAAAAAAAAAAAAAGACAGATCTTTTAGTTATCTTTTGTAATTACTTTAGCAAGAACCATGTTATTAGTTTATAGAGAAAAATATCTGGGCAGAGAGAAAAGACTTATTGAAATAATTTCAATTTTACATTTGTATTAGAAAGTTGTTCAGAACATTTTATTGCAATAAAGCTGTCTTGAATTATTCAAAATTAATTAAAATTCAGAGTGTTAAAGAACAGTGTTCATAATGTAATAGTCTTCCAGGAAAATCTTGAAAATTGTTTAGTCAACAAATAGCCTAAACCAACAACTTACACACGGCAATGATGCAAATGTTGTTTCTAAAGTAACAAGTCATCTTTCCATCACTATCATTTTGTTAAAGATGTGGCATTTTCCTATCACGAGGCACCAAAAGTCTGTGGCACAATTATTCTGGAGATACTAAGGCTTTGCTGAAGTCAATAGAAGCTGAAAGGTGATTACTTGCTTTGAAAAGATCTGGCCACTTAAAGCAGGAATTGTCAAGAATTTAAATGCCTCCAGATCATTCAGTTTCATATGGAATTTCCACAACACATTAAACAACACAAGTGGTTGAATTTATAAAAAATATTTAACTTCTGTTATTTGCTCACTGTCAACCACTAGATAAAGTGTATGAGTAGACACGTCAGTAGTCTTTAAATCAAATTGATGGTAGTCTTTCCAAGAACATCTCAAAAACTTGTAGTTGTCTTGTTACTTGGTCATAATGTTTCAAAAAATGTTGTTAACAGCTGTCAGTTTTACCTGTTACCAGTATCACAGCTGCATCTCTCCATTTCCTGCTTAAGTAGGAAATTCCTTCCTACTTCCTTAAGTAGTCAGACGAAAACACAACCAGCAACACTACTCTTCGTGTAAGTTTATGAATTAGAATACTCCAAAGGTAAGTGCATTATTAAAAGGTGTCAGTATTATAATATTGCAATGCTTGTATTTATCCTCAATAAAACACGTAATTGGTATTGGACAGTTATTTCTAGAAAGTGAAAAATACTTCTCCAAATATATTATTTTGGGATACATAATGGCACCAATCCTTAAAATAAATGTACAGCAGAAATTAACATATATATACACACACTTCAGAGGTTCATTATGGTACCATGACACTTCTCAAAATTCACTCCCCAGTGGCAGCATACTGCTGTTTGTAAAATGCCTCGTCCTGCTTTGGAAAGCTGAAAGGCTGAAATCCTAAACTTCAGCTGAAATTCATGGAAATTTCGTTATTACTGACACTTGCTACAACTAAATACCACCAATTCTTCCAACTTTCTGCAAACGCAAGTTTAAAGCTAAGTATTAAAATACCAAGTATCCTCCCAATTCTTCCTGTTTGAAAATATGGCAAGTATGCAATTTAACAGATAATACTTCTGGCACAGCCTCCAATTGTACTCTGAGATATTTTGTCTCATAACGTAGCAAATCACATAGTTATAGCATTAACATCTTTTTAACGTGTCCATTGGTAAACTTTAGTAATAAACATCCTCGTTTAATGATTCCAAATACAAATCTAAAATACTGCCCTCTCTGACTTGCCACAGAAATTCAAGAAAACAGCATAGAAGTAATACCCTAGCATTCACTTTGAATGCAAATAGTTGGATATTAACACTAGTGTTGTTGTTGCCTTTTTTTTTTTTTTTTTTTTTTAAATTGGCAGCAGTAGAGCAACACAGTATCACTGTGTTTAGAATAATCATTACCAAAAGCAAAGATGGGGACCCACTAAACCAGCTAGATCAGAATCAGAACTGCTTTCTCAAGGTTACACTGAGGGTACCGGTATCTGCTTGGTCGAAGCACTGTCATAGTCTCGCACCAAATCATTGGTGGTGTGATAATGCATGGCAACATAGGATTTGGTAAATCCAAAAGTTGAGTTCACTGGCTGTAAGCTATTTGGGGTGCTCACTTCCTGGGAAGGGCTGCTGTTATAGATACTGTAATAGGGCTCAATTCGGGTGTTCATGGGGGTTGAGCTGCTCTGTGCATAGTGCTGATGCCCAAAAGATGCCTTGGGACTCAGCACGCTTTCCTTGGAATGACTAGGACCACAGGCTTGATCCACAAGCTTTTTCTGAGGTTTTGGAGACAACATGTACGCTGAATTGGTCTCATGGTGGGATGACTTATTCCTATTGACTTCCAGGCTGCCTTTGCCCATGGCTTGAAGCCTTGTCTTCTGCTTGCAGCAGAAAAAGACAAGGGCTAGGTACTGCAGGCACCAGAGGACTCGTCTCCGAAGTCCAGCGCTGTTGCGGGAATATATAAAAGGATTTAATCCAGATTTGAAAAAAATTAGGGTAAATCCACACAGCTCAAACTGGTAGAGCACAAAGCCCCCGCTGCTGGACAGCATGTCCTGCACCAAAGAGATGCCCAGGGGCAGGCAGCACACCAAGACAGAAAGCACAATGACGACGCACGTCACCACTGCTCTAGAGTCTTTGGCTGCAGACAGGTTGATTGCTGACACAAGCTGGAGTCGGCTGGTGGCAGGGACTGGAGGCAGGCCAAGGTGCTTGGTGTAGCCATGCGTCTGGATGTGTTGTGGCTTGCTGGAGCTCTGGTTCCTGTACAAGGCAGGCAAGGCGCTCTGCACGCCCTCCTCAGCCCCGGCGGCAGGGGGCCCCACGAAGGGCTGGGGTCTGGAGGTGTCCATGGCCACCACAGGCGGGCACTTCCTCACCTGGGCGTTCCTCCGCAGGGCCTGGGCAATCATGACGTAGGAGACAGACACCACGGCCACGCAGCAGATGAAGTCAGTGACATAGAGGTAGAGGATGATCTTCCCCTCCCCGCTGGCGAAGCTGGACATGGGCAGGCAGAGACGGGAGCCGCGGGTTTTCAAGGTGGCCAGGGTGGCCAGGGTGAAGCTGGTGGCCCACAGGAGCAGAGTGAGGAGCAGGGTGCAGGGGAAGGAGGCGGCGCGGTGTGGCTGCTTCCCCAGGACCATGCGCAGCCGGTGCAGGGCAATGACCGCCACCGTCTTGAGCGACATGATGATGAAGCCAGAGCTGGTGAGGTGGAAGGCGAAGCAGAAGGTGCCCGGGGCGCCTCGGGCCGAGTCGAAGAAGAGGACGAAGGCAAACATGGGGGCGGCCACCCCGCAGATGAAGAGGTCGCAGAAGGAGAGGTTGAGGATCATGAAGTCGAAGTTGGTCCTGAATTTCCTGAGGGCCGGGTCGAAGAAGGACAAGAAGACGATGAGGTTGCCGTAGGATCCCAGGCAGAAGACGAGGGCCAGCAGCGAGGCGCAGGCCGCCAGGGTGGCCGTGTGGGTGCCCTCCCGCAGCCCCCCGGCGGCGCTGCCGTTCCCGCCCAGCGGCAGCAGCGCGGCGCCGGGGGGCTCCTCCTCGCCCCCCGCCGGCAGCCGCCCCGACGCGTTCATCTCCGCCCGCCGCCTCACCGCGGCCGAGGCGGGCCCATGGCGGGGGCCGCCCGCCGCCGCCGCTCCCTCAGGGCTGCCCGCGGCCAGGCGCCG